>NW_027645756.1:0-45000 GCF_949357685.1 Gobio gobio
GGGAAAAAAAATTGTTCATTAGGTCAAATATGGACTTTGTACAGCCATAATATGTAAAACAAAATAAAAAAAATAAAAATAAAAAAATTGTAAATCTTTTGTAGACCTTTTAGCTACTTATTGGAACCAGAAGGAAAGTCAATGAGTGATTTTTTTGACCTTTGGGACAAAATTTTGTTCAGTAGGTCATATATGGACTTATGTACAGCCATAATATGTAAAAAAAAAAAAAAAAAAAAAAAAAAATTAAAACCTTTTGTAGATGTTTTAGCTACTAATTGGAATCAGAAGGAAAGTCAATGATGACTTTTTGACCTTTGGGACAAAAAATTGTTCAGTAGGTCAAATATGGACTTCTGTACAGCCAAAATATGTAAAAAATAAAAAATATTTTTTTAATTTAACCTTTTGTAGACCTTTTAGCTACTTATTGGAACCAGAAGGAAACTCAATGAGTGACTTTTTGACCTTTGGGACAAAAAATTGTTCAGTAGGTCAAATATGGACTTCTGTACAGCCAAAGTTTGTAAAAAAAAAAAAAAAAAAAAAAAACATTTTTAAACCTTTTGTAGACCTTTTAGTTACTTATTGGAACCAGAAAGAAAGTCAATGAGTGACTTTTTGACCTTTGGGACAAAAATTTGTTCAGTAGGTCAAATATGGACTTCTGTACAGCCATAATATGTAAAATAAATAAATATTTTTTTTTTTTTAAATTAAAACCTTTTGTAGACGTTTAAGCTACTAATTGGAACCAGAAGGGAAGTCAATGAGTGACTTTTTGACCTTTGAGACCAAAATTTGTTCAGTAGGTCAAATATGGTCTTCTGTACAGCCATAATATGTAAAATAAATAAATATATATATTTTTTTTAAATTAAAACCTTTTGTAGACGTTTAAGCCACTAATTGGAACCAGAAGGGAAGTCAATGAGTGACTTTTTGACCTTTGAGACCAAAATTTGTTCAGTAGGTCAAATATGGTCTTCTGTACAGCCATAATATGTAAAATAAATAAATAAATATTTTTTTTTAAATTAAAACCTTTTGTAGACGTTTAAGCTACTAATTGGAACCAGAAGGGTAGTCAATGAGTGACTTTTTGACCTTAGAGACAAAAATTTGTTCATTAGGTCAAATATGGACTTTGTACAGCCATAATATGTAAAAAAAAAAAAAAATTGTAAATCTTTTGTAGACCTTTTAGCTACTTATTGGAACCAGAAGGAAAGTCAATGAGTGATTTTTTTGACCTTTGGGACAAAATTTTGTTCAGTAGGTCATATATGGACTTATGTACAGCCATAATATGTAAAAAAAAAAAAAAAAAAAAAAAAAAAAAATTAAAACCTTTTGTAGATGTTTTAGCTACTAATTGTAACCAGAAGGGAAGTCAATGATGACTTTTTGACCTTTGGGACAAAAAATTGTTCAGTAGGTCAAATATGGACTTCTGTACAGCCAAAATATGTAAAAAATAAAAAATAATTTTTTAATTAAACCTTTTGTAGACCTTTTAGCTACTTATTGGAACCAGAAGGAAACTCAATGAGTGACTTTTTGACCTTTGGGACAAAAAATTGTTCAGTAGGTCAAATATGGACTTCTGTACAGCCAAAGTTTGTAAAAAAAAAAAAAAAAAAAAAAACATTTTTAAACCTTTTGTAGACCTTTTAGCTACTTATTGGAACCAGAAGGAAAGTCAATGAGTGATTTTTTTACCTTTGGGACAAAAATTTGTTCAGTAGGTCAGATATGGACTTTGTACCGCCATAATATGTATAAATAAAAAAATAAAAAAAATAAAAATTAAGACCTTTTGTAGACGTTTTAGCTACTAATTGGAACCAGAAGGAAAGTCAATGAGTGACTTTTTGACCTTTGGGACAAAAAATTGTTCAGTAGGTCAAATATGGACTTCTGTACAGCCAAAATATGTAAAAAATAAAAAATAATTTTTTAATTAAATCATTATGTAGACATTTTAGCTACTAATTGGAACCAGAAAGGAAGTCAATGAGTGAATTTTTGACCTTTGGGACAAATATTTGTTCAGTAGGTCAAATATGGACTTTGTACAGCCATAATATGTATAAATAAAATAAAAAAATTTAATCTATTAAAACCCTTGGTAGACCTTTTAGCTACTTATCGGAAAAAGAAGGGAAGTCAATGAGTGACTTTTTGACCTTTGGGACAAAAATTTGTTCAGTAGGTCAAATATGTACTTTGTACAGCCATAATATGTACAAAAATTTTTTTAATTAAATTAAAACCTTTTGTAGACGTTTTAGCTACTAATTGGAACCAGAAGGGAAGTCAATGAGTGACTTTTTGACCTTTGGGACAAAAATTTGTTCAGTAGGTCAAATATGGACTTTGTAGAGCCATAATATGTACAAAAAACAAAAAATGTAAAACCTTTTGTAGACCTTTTAGCTACTTATTGGAGCCAGAAGGAAAGTCAATGACTGACTTTTTGACCTTTGGGACAAAAATTTGTTCAGTAGGTCAAATATGGACTTCTGTACAGCCATAATATGTAAAAAAAAAAAAAAAAAAAAAAAAAACTTTTGTAGACCTTTTAGCTACTTATTGGAGCCAGAAGGAAAGTCAATGACTGACTTTTTGACCTTTGGGACAAAAATTTGTTCAGTAGGTCAAATATGGACTTCTGTACAGCCATAATATTTAAAAAAAAAAAAAAAAAAAAACCTTTTGTAGACCTTTTAGCTACTAATTGGAACCAGAAGGAAAGTCAATGAGTGACTTTTGACCTTTGGGACAAAAATTTGTTCAGTAGGTCAAATATGGACTTCTGTACCGCCATAATATGTAAAAAAAAAAAAATGTTTAAATTAAAACCTTTTGTAGACCTTTTAGCTACTAATTGGAACCAGAAGGAAAGTCAATGAGTGACTTTTTGACCTTTGGGACAAAAATTTGTTCAGTAGGTCAAATATGGACTTCTGTACAGCCATAATATGTAATAAATAAAATTAAAAAAAATAAAATAAAAAAAACCTTTTGTAGACCTTTTAGCTACTTATTGGAAAAAGAAGGGAAGTCAATGAGTGACTTTTTGACCTTTGGGACAAACATTTGTTCAGTAGTTCAAATATGGACTTCTGTACTGCCATAATTTGTAAAAAAAAAAAAAAAAAAAGAATAAAAAAAAGAAATTTAAATCTTTTGTAGACCTTTTAGCTACTTATTGGAACCAGCAGGAAAGTCAGTGAGTGACTTTTTGACCTTTGGGACAAAAATTTGTTCAGTAGGTCAAATATGGACTTCTTGTACAGCCATAACATGTAAAAAAAAACACAAAACAAATTTAAACCTTTTGTAGACCTTTTAGCTACTTATTGGAACCAGAAGGAAAGTCAATAAGTGACTTTTTGACCTTTGGGAGAAAAATTTGTTCAGTAGGTCAAATATGGACTTCTGTACTGCCATAATATGTATAAAAAAATAAATAAATAAAAAATAAAAAATAAAATAATCTTTTGTAGACCTTTTAGCTACTTCTTGGAACCAGAAGGAAAGTCAATAAGTAGCTAAAAAAACATTTTTTTTAACCCTTTGTAGACCTTTTAGGTACTTATTGGAAACATAAGGAAAGTCAATGAGTGACTTTTTGACCTTTGTGACAAAAATTTGTTCAGTAGGTCAAATATGGACTTTGTACAGCCATAATATGTATAAAAAAAAATTAAAAAAAAATTTTTTACCTTTTGTAGACCTTTTAGCTAATTATTGGAACCAGAAGGAAAGTCAATAAGTGACTTTTTGACCTTTGGGAGAAAAATTTGTTCAGTAGGTCAAATATGGACTTCTGTACTGCCATAATATGTATAAAAAAATAAATAAATAAAAAATAAAAAATAAAATAATCTTTTGTAGACCTTTTAGCTACTTCTTGGAACCAGAAGGAAAGTCAATAAGTAGCTAAAAAAAAATTTTTTTAACCCTTTGTAGACCTTTTAGGTACTTATTGGAAACATAAGGAAAGTCAATGAGTGACTTTTTGACCTTTGTGACAAAAATTTGTTCAGTAGGTCAAATATGGACTTTGTACAGCCATAATATGTATAAAAAAAATTTAAAAAAAAATTTTTTTTTTACCTTTTGTAGACCTTTTAGCTACTTATTGGAACCAGAAGGAAAGTCAATAAGTGACTTTTTGACCTTTGGGAAAAAAATTTGTTCAGTAGATCAAATATGGACTTCTGTACTGCCATAATATGTAAAAAAAAAAAAAAAAAAAAAAATTAAAACTTTTGTAGACCTTTTAGCTACTTATTGGAATCAGAAGGAAAGTCAATAAGTGACTTTTTGACCTTTGTGACAAAAATTTGTTCAGTAGGTCAAATATGGACTTTGTACAGCCATAATATGTATAAAAAAAATAAAATAAAAAAAATGTTTTACCTTTTGTAGACCTTTTAGCTACTTATTGGAATCAGAAGGAAAGTCAATAAGTGACTTTTTGACCTTTGGGAAAAAAATTTGTTCAGTAGATCAAATATGGACTTCTGTACTGCCATAATATGTATAAAAAAATAAAAAAATAAAAAATAAAAAATAAAATAATCTTTTGTAGACCTTTCAGCTACTTCTTGGAACCAGAAGGAAAGTCAATAAGTAGCTAAAAAAACAATTTTTTTTAACCCTTTGTAGACCTTTTAGGTACTTATTGGAAACATAAGGAAAGTCAATGAGTGACTTTTTGACCTTTGTGACAAAAATTTGTTCAGTAGGTCAAATATGGACTTTGTACAGCCATAATATGTATAAAAAAAAAATTAAAAAAAAAATGTTTACCTTTTGTAGACCTTTTAGCTACTTATTGGAACCAGAAGGAAAGTCAATAAGTGACTTTTTGACCTTTGGGACAAAAATTTGTTCAGTAGGTCAAATATGGACTTCTGTACAGCCATAATATGTAAAATAAATAAATATATTTTTTTTTTAAATTAAAACCTTTTGTAGACGTTTAAGCTACTAATTGGAACCAGAAGGGAAGTCAATGAGTGACTTTTTGACCTTTGAGACCAAAATTTGTTCAGTAGGTCAAATATGGTCTTCTGTACAGCCATAATATGTAAAATAAAGAAATAAATATTTTTTTTTAAATTAAAACCTTTTGTAGACGTTTAAGCTACTAATTGGAACCAGAAGGGTAGTCAATGAGTGACTTTTTGACCTTAGAGACAAAAATTTGTTCATTAGGTCAAATATGGACTTTGTACAGCCATAATATGTAAAAAAAAAAAATGTTTAAATTAAAACCTTTTGTAGACCTTTTAGCTACTAATTGGAACCAGAAGGAAAGTCAATGAGTGACTTTTTGACCTTTGGGACAAAAATTTGTTCAGTAGGTCAAATATGGACTTCTGTACAGCCATAATATGTAAAAAATAAAAATAAAAAATAAAAAAATAAATAAATAAAATAAAAACCTTTTGTAGACCTTTTAGCTACTTATCGGAAAAAGAAGGGAAGTCAATGAGTGACTTTTTGACCTGTGGGACAAAAATTTGTTCAGTAGGTCAAATATGGACTTTGTAGAGCCATAATATGTACAAAAAACAAAAAATTTAAAACCTTTTGTAGACCTTTTAGCTACTTATTGGAGCCAGAAGGAAAGTCAATGACTGACTTTTTGACCTTTGGGACAAAAATTTGTTCAGTAGGTCAAATATGGACTTCTGTACAGCCATAATATGTAAAAAAATAAAATAAAATAAAAATTGTATTAAAATATTTTGTAGTCATTTTAGCTACTAATTGGAACCAGAAGGGAAGTCAATGAGTGGCTTTTTGACCTTTGGGACAAAAATTTGTTCAGTAGGTCAAATATGGACTTTGTACAGCCATAATATGTAAAAAAAAAAAAAAAAAAAAAAAAACTATTAAAACCTTTTGTAGACCTTTTAGCTACTTATTGGAACCAGAAGGAAAGTCAGTGAGTGACTTTTTGACCTTTGGGACAAAAATTTGTTCAGTAGGTCAAATATGGACTTCTGTACAGCCATAATATGTAAAATAAATAAATATATTTTTTTTTAAATTAAAACCTTTTGTAGACGTTTAAGCTACTAATTGGAACCAGAAGGGAAGTCAATGAGTGACTTTTTGACCTTTGAGACCAAAATTTGTTCATTAGGTCAAATATGGACTTTGTACAGCCATAATATGTAAAACAAAATAAAAAAAATAAAAATAAAAAAATTGTAAATCTTTTGTAGACCTTTTAGCTACTTATTGGAACCAGAAGGAAAGTCAATGAGTGATTTTTTTACCTTTGGGACAAAAATTTGTTCAGTAGGTCAGATATGGACTTTGTAAAGCCATAATATGTATAAATAAAAAATAAAAAAAAAATTAAGACCTTTTGTAGACGTTTTAGCTACTAATTGGAAGCAGAAGGAAAGTCAATGAGTGACTTTTTGACCTTTGGGACAAAAAATTGTTCAGTAGGTCAAATATGGACTTCTGTACAGCCAAAATATGTAAAAAATAAAAAATATTTTTTTAATTAAATCATTATGTAGACATTTTAGCTACTAATTGGAACCAGAAAGGAAGTCAATGAGTGAATTTTTTACCTTTGGGACAAATATTTGTTCAGTAGGTCAAATATGGACTTTGTACAGCCATAATATGTATAAATAAAAAAATAAAAATTTAAACTATTAAAACCCTTGGTAGACCTTTTAGCTACTTATTGGAACCAGAAGGAAACTCAATGAGTGACTTTTTGACCTTTGGGACAAAAATTTGTTCAGTAGGTCAAATATGGACTTCTGTACCGCCATAATATGTAAACAAAATAAAAAAATAAAATAAAAAATAAAAAATAAAAAAAATAAAAACCTTTTGTAGACCTTTTAGCTACTTATCGGAAAAAGAAGGGAAGTCAATGAGTGACTTTTTGACCTTTGGGACAAAAATTTGTTCAGTAGGTCAAATATGGACTTTGTAGAGCCATAATATGTACAAAAAACAAAAAATTTAAAACCTTTTGTAGACCTTTTAGCTACTTATTGGAGCCAGAAGGAAAGTCAATGACTGACTTTTTGACCTTTGGGACTAAAATTTGTTCAGTAGGTCAAATATGGACTTCTGTACCGCCATAATATGTAAAAAAAAAAAAAAATGTTTAAATTAAAACCTTTTGTAGATGTTTTAGCTACTAAAAAATTTGTTCAGTAGGTCAAATATGGACTTCTGTACAGCCATATGAGTGACTTTTTGACCTTTGGGACAAAAATGTGTTCAGTAGGTCAAATATGGACTTCTGTACAGCCATAACATGTGGAAAAAAAAATTTAAACCTCTTGTAGACCTTTTAGCTACTTATTGGAACCAGAAGGAAAGTCAATAAGTGACTTTTTGACCTTTGGGAGAAACATTTGTTCAGTAGGTCAAATATGGACTTCTGTACTGCCATAATATGAAAAAAAAAAAAAAAAAAAAAAACCTTTTGTAGACCTTTTAGCTACTAATTGGAACCAGAAGGAAAGTCAATGAGTGACTTTTGACCTTTGGGACAAAAATTTGTTCAGTAGGTCAAATATGGACTTCTGTACCGCCATAATATGTAAAAAAAAAAAAAAAATGTTTAAATTAAAACCTTTTGTAGATGTTTTAGCTACTAAAAAATTTGTTCAGTAGGTCAAATATGGACTTCTGTACAGCCATATGAGTGACTTTTTGACCTTTGGGACAAAAATGTGTTCAGTAGGTCAAATATGGACTTCTGTACAGCCATAACATGTGGAAAAAAAATTTAAACCTCTTGTAGACCTTTTAGCTACTTATTGGAACCAGAAGGAAAGTCAATAAGTGACTTTTTGACCTTTGGGAGAAACATTTGTTCAGTAGGTCAAATATGGACTTCTGTACTGCCATAATATGTATAAAAAAATTAAAAAAAAATTTTAACCCTTTGTAGACCTTTTAGGTACTTATTGGAAACATAAGGAAAGTCAATGAGTGACTTTTTACCTTTGTGACAAAAATGTGTTCAGTAGGTCAAATATGGACTTTGTACAGCCATAATATGTATAAAAAAAAAATTAAAAAAAAAAATTGTTTTTACCTTTTGTAGACCTTTTAGCTACTTATTGGAACCAGAATGAAAAGTCAATAAGTGACTTTTTGACCTTTGTGACAAAAATTTGTTCAGTAGGTCAAATATGGACTTCTTGTACAGCCATAACATGTAATAAAAAAACACAAAACAATTTTAAACCTTTTGTAGACCTTTTAGCTACTTATTGGAACCAGAAGGAAAGTCAATAAGTGACTTTTTGACCTTTGGGAGAAAAATTTGTTCAGTAGGTCAAATATGGACTTCTGTACTGCCATAATATGTATAAAAAAAAAAAAAAATAAAAAAAAAAAAAAAATTTAATCTTTTGCAGACCTTTTAGCTACTTCTTGGAACCAGAAGGAAAGTCAATAAGTAGCTAAAAAAAAAATTTTTTAACCCTTTGTAGACCTTTTAGGTACTTATTGGAAACATAAGGAAAGTCAATGAGTGACTTTTTGACCTTTGTGACAAAAATTTGTTCAGTAGGTCAAATATGGACTTTGTACAGCCATAATATGTATATTAAAAAAAAATAATAAAAAAATTTTTTTTTACCTTTTGTACCTTTTAGCTACTTATTGGAATCAGAAGGAAAGTCAATAAGTGACTTTTTGACCTTTGGGAAAAAAATTTGTTCAGTAGATCAAATATGGACTTCTATACTGCCATAATATGTAAAAAAAAAAAAAAAAAAATTAAAAAAAAAAAAAAAAAAACTTTTGTAGACCTTTTAGCTACTTATTGGAACCAGAAGGAAAGTCAATAAGTGACTTTTTGACCTTTGGGAGAAAAATTTGTTCAGTAGGTCAAATATGGACTTCTGTACTGCCATAATATGTATAAAAAAATAAAAAAATAAAAAATTAATTAATCTTTTGTAGACCTTTTAGCTACTTCTTGGAACCAGAAGGAAAGTCAATAAGTAGCTAAAAAAAAATTTTTTAATCCTTTGTAGACCTTTTAGGTACTTATTGGAAACATAAGGAAAGTCAATGAGTGACTTTTTGACCTTTGTGACAAAAATTTGTTCAGTAGGTCAAATATGGACTTTGTACAGCCATAATATGTATAAAAAAAAATTTAAAAAAATTTTTTTTTTTACCTTTTGTAGACCTTTTAGCTACTTATTGGAATCAGAAGGAAAGTCAATAAGTGACTTTTCGACCTTTGGGAAAAAAATTGTTCAGTAGATCAAATATGGACTTCTGTACTGCCATAATATGTAAAAAAAAAAAAAAAAAAAAAAAAAAAAAAAAAAAAAATTGTAGACCTTTTAGCTACTTATTGGAACCAGAAGGAAAGTCAATAAGTGACTTTTTGACCTTTGGGACAAAAATGTGTTCAGTAGGTCAAAAATGGACTTCTGTACTGCCATAATATGTATAAAAAAAAATAAAAAAATAAAAAAAATAATAATCTTTTGTAGACCTTTTAGCTACTTCTTGGAACCAGAAGGAAAGTTAATAAGTAGCTAAAAAAAAAATTTTTTAACCCTTTTTAGACCTTTTAGGTACTTATTGGAAACATAAGGAAAGTCAATGAGTGACTTTTTGACCTTTGTGACAAAAATTTGTTCAGTAGGTCAAATATGGACTTTGTACAGCCATAAAATGTATAAAAAATAAAAAAAAATAAAAAAATTTTTTTTTTACCTTTTGTAGACCTTTTAGCTACTAATTGGAATCAGAAGGAAAGTCAATAAGTGACTTTTTGACCTTTGGGAGAAAAATTTGTTCAGTAGGTCAAATATGGACTTCTGTACTCCCATAATATGTATAAAAAAATAAAAAAATAAAAAATAAAAAATAAATTAATCTTTTGTAGACCATTTAGCTACTTCTTGGAACCAGAAGGAAAGTCAATAAGTAGCTAAAAAAAATTTTTTTAACCCTTTGTAGACCTTTTAGGTACTTATTGGAAACATAAGGAAAGTCAATGAGTGACTTTTTGACCTTTGTGACAAAAATTTGTTCAGTAGGTCAAATATGGACTTTTTACAGCCATAATATGTATAAAAAAAAAATTAAAAAAAATTTTTTTTTACCTTTTGTAGACCTTTTAGCTACTTATTGGAATCAGAAGGAAAGTCAATAAGTGACTTTTTGACCTTTGGGAGGAAAATTTGTTCAGTAGGTCAAATATGGACTTCTTGTACAGCCATAACATGTATAAAAAAAAACACAAAACAAATTTAAACCTTTTGTAGACCTTTTAGCTACTTATTGGAACCAGAAGGAAAGTCAATAAGTGACTTTTTGACCTTTGGGAGGAAAATTTGTTCAGTAGGTCAAATATGGACTTTGTACAGCCATAATATGTATAAAAAAATAAAAAAAATAAAAAAATATTTTTTTTACCTTTTGTAGACCTTTTAGCTACTTATTGGAATCAGAAGGAAAGTCAATAAGTGACTTTTTGACCTTTGGGAGAAAAATTTGTTCAGTAGGTCAAATATGGACTTCTGTACTGCCATAATATGTATAAAAAAATAAATAAAATAAAAAAATGTTTACCTTTTGTAGACCTTTTAGCTACTTATTGGAACCAGAAGGAAAGTCAATAAGTGACTTTTTGACCTTTGGGAGAAAAATTTGTTCAGTAGGTCAAATATGGACTTTGTACAGCCATAATATGTATAAAAAAATAAAAAAATAAAAAAATATTTTTTTTACCTTTTGTAGACCTTTTAGCTACTTATTGGAATCAGAAGGAAAGTCAATAAGTGACTTTTTGACCTTTGGGGAAAAAAATTGTTCAGTAGATCAAATATGGACTTCTGTACAGCCATAATATGTAAAAAAAAAAAAAAAACACACAAAACAAATTTAAACCTTTTGTAGACCTTTTAGCTACTTATTGGAACCAGAAGGAAAGTCAATAAGTGACTTTTTGACCTTTGGGAGGAAAATTTGTTCAGTAGGTCAAATATAGACTTCTGTACTGCCATAATATGTATAAAAAAATAAATAAAAAAATAAAAAAAAAATTAATCTTTTGTAGACCTTTTAGCTACTTCTTGGAACCAGAAGGAAAGTTAATAAGTAGCTAAAAAAAAAATTTTTTAACCCTTTGTAGACCTTTTAGGTACTTATTGGAAACATAAGGAAAGTCAATGAGTGACTTTTTGACCTTTGTGACAAAAATTTGTTCAGTAGGTCAAATATGGACTTTGTACAGCCATAATATGTATAAAAAAAAAATTTTTTTTTTTTTTTTTTTTACCATTTGTAGACCTTTTAGCTACTTATTGGAATCAGAAGGAAAGTCAATAAGTGACTTTTTGACCTTTGGGAGAAAAATTTGTTCAGTAGGTCAAATATGGACTTCTGTACTGCCATAATATGTATAAAAAAATAAATAAAATAAAAAAATGTTTACCTTTTGTAGACCTTTTAGCTACTTATTGGAACCAGAAGGAAAGTCAATAAGTGACTTTTTGATCTTTGGGAGGAAAATTTGTTCAGTAGGTCAAATATGGACTTTGTACAGCCATAATATGTATTAAAAAATAAATAAAATAAAAAAATGTTTACCTTTTGTAGACCTTTTAGCTACTTATTGGAATCAGAAGGAAAGTCAATAAGTGACTTTTTGACCTTTGGGAGAAAAATTTGTTCAGTAGGTCAAATATGGACTTTGTACAGCCATAATATGTATAAAAAAATAAAAAAATAAAAAAACATTTTTTTTACCTTTTGTAGACCTTTTAGCTACTTATTGGAATCAGAAGGAAAGTCAATAAGTGACTTTTTGACCTTTGGGAGGAAAATTTGTTCAGTAGGTCAAATATGGACTTCTTGTACAGCCATAACATGTAAAAAAAAACACAAAACAAATTTAAACCTTTTGTAGACCTTTTAGCTACTTATTGGAACCAGAAGGAAAGTCAATAAGTGACTTTTTGACCTTTGGGAAAAAAAATTGTTCAGTAGATCAAATATGGACTTCTGTACAGCCATAATATGTAAAAAAAAAAAAAACACAAAACAAATTTAAACCTTTTGTAGACCTTTTAGCTACTTATTGGAACCAGAAGGAAAGTCAATAAGTGACTTTTTGACCTTTGGGAAAAAAATTTGTTCAGTAGGTCAAATATGGACTTCTTGTACAGCCATAACATGTAAAAAAAAAAACACAAAACAAATTTAAACCTTTTGTAGACCTTTTAGCTACTTATTGGAACCAGAATGAAAGTCAATAAGTGACTTTTTGACCTTTGGGAGAAAAATTTGTTCAGTAGGTCAAATATGGACTTCTGTACTGCCATAATATGTATAAAAAAATAAAAAAATAAAAAATAAAAAATAAAATAATCTTTTGTAGACCTTTTAGCTACTTCTTGGAACCAGAAGGAAAGTCAATAAGTAGCTAAAAAAACAATTTTTTTAACCCTTTGTAGACCTTTTAGGTACTTATTGGAAACATAAGGAAAGTCAATGAGTGACTTTTTGACCTTTGTGACAAAAATTTGTTCAGTAGGTCAAATATGGACTTTGTACAGCCATAATATGTATAAAAAAAAAAAATTAAAAAAAATGTTTACCTTTTGTAGACCTTTTAGCTACTTATTGGAACCAGAAGGAAAGTCAATAAGTGACTTTTTGACCTTTGGGAGAAAAATTTGTTCAGTAGGTCAAATATGGACTTCTGTACTGCCATAATATGTATAAAAAAATAAATAAATAAAAAAAAATAAAAAAAATAATAATCTTTTGTAGACCTTTTAGCTACTTCTTGGAACCAGAAGGAAAGTTAATAAGTAGCTAAAAAAAAAATTTTTTAACCCTTTTTAGACCTTTTAGGTACTTATTGGAAACATAAGGAAAGTCAATGAGTGACTTTTTGACCTTTGTGACAAAAATTTGTTCAGTAGGTCAAATATGGACTTTTTGTACAGCCATAACATGTATAAAAAAAAACACAAAACAAATTTAAACCTTTTGTAGACCTTTTAGCTACTTATTGGAACCAGAAGGAAAGTCAATAAGTGACTTTTTGACCTTTGGGAGGAAAATTTGTTCAGTAGGTCAAATATGGACTTTGTACAGCCATAATATGTATAAAAAAATAAAAAAATAAAAAAATATTTTTTTTACCTTTTGTAGACCTTTTAGCTACTTATTGGAATCAGAAGGAAAGTCAATAAGTGACTTTTTGACCTTTGGGAGAAAAATTTGTTCAGTAGGTCAAATATGGACTTCTGTACTGCCATAATATGTATAAAAAAATAAATAAAATAAAAAAATGTTTACCTTTTGTAGACCTTTTAGCTACTTATTGGAACCAGAAGGAAAGTCAATAAGTGACTTTTTGACCTTTGGGAGGAAAATTTGTTCAGTAGGTCAAATATGGACTTTGTACAGCCATAATATGTATTTAAAAAAAATAAAATAAAAAAATGTTTACCTTTTGTAGACCTTTTAGCTACTTATTGGAATCAGAAGGAAAGTCATTAAGTGACTTTTTGACCTTTGGGAGGAAAATTTGTTCAGTAGGTCACATATGGACTTTGTACAGCCATAACATGTAAAAAAAAAACACAAAACAAATTTAAACCTTTTGTAGACCTTTTAGCTACTTATTGGAACCAGAAGGAAAGTCAATAAGTGACTTTTTGACCTTTGGGAGAAAAATTTGTTCAGTAGGTCAAATATGGACTTTGTACAGCCATAATATGTATAAAAAAATAAAAAAACATTTTTTTTACCTTTTGTAGACCTTTTAGCTACTTATTGGAATCAGAAGGAAAGTCAATAAGTGACTTTTTGACCTTTGGGAGGAAAATTTGTTCAGTAGGTCAAATATGGACTTCTTGTACAGCCATAACATGTAAAAAAAAACACAAAACAAATTTAAACCTTTTGTAGACCTTTTAGCTACTTATTGGAACCAGAAGGAAAGTCAATAAGTGACTTTTTGACCTTTGGGAGGAAAATTTGTTCAGTAGGTCAAATATGGACTTCTTGTACAGCCATAACATGTAAAAAAAAAAACACAAAACAAATTTAAACCTTTTGTAGACCTTTTAGCTACTTATTGGAACCAGAATGAAAGTCAATAAGTGACTTTTTGACCTTTGGGAGAAAAATTTGTTCAGTAGGTCAAATATGGACTTCTGTACTGCCATAATATGTATAAAAAAATAAAAAAATAAAAAATAAAAAATAAAATAATCTTTTGTAGACCTTTTAGCTACTTCTTGGAACCAGAAGGAAAGTCAATAAGTAGCTAAAAAAACAATTTTTTTAACCCTTTGTAGACCTTTTAGGTACTTATTGGAAACATAAGGAAAGTCAATGAGTGACTTTTTGACCTTTGTGACAAAAATTTGTTCAGTAGGTCAAATATGGACTTTGTACAGCCATAATATGTATAAAAAAATTTAAAAAAAAAAAAAAAATTTTACCTTTTGTAGACCTTTTAGCTACTTATTGGAACCAGAAGGAAAGTCAATAAGTGACTTTTTGACCTTTGGGAAAAAAAATTTGTTCAGTAGATCAAATATGGACTTCTGTACTGCCATAATATGTATAAAAAAATAAAAAAAATAAAAAATAAAAAATAAAATAATCTTTTGTAGACCTTTCAGCTACTTCTTGGAACCAGAAGGAAAGTCAATAAGTAGCTAAAAAAACAATTTTTTTTAACCCTTTGTAGACCTTTTAGGTACTTATTGGAAACATAAGGAAAGTCAATGAGTGACTTTTTGACCTTTGTGACAAAAATTTGTTCAGTAGGTCAAATATGGACTTTGTACAGCCATAATATGTATAAAAAAAAAAATTAAAAAAAAAATGTTTACCTTTTGTAGACCTTTTAGCTACTTATTGGAACCAGAAGGAAAGTCAATAAGTGACTTTTTGACCTTTGGGAGAAAAATTTGTTCAGTAGGTCAAATATGGACTTCTGTACTGCCATAATATGTATAAAAAAATAAAAAAAAATAAAAAATAAAAAAAATAATAATCTTTTGTAGACCTTTTAGCTACTTCTTGGAACCAGAAGGAAAGTTAATAAGTAGCTAAAAAAAAATTTTTTTAACCCTTTGTAGACCTTTTAGGTACTTATTGGAAACATAAGGAAAGTCAATGAGTGACTTTTTGACCTTTGTGACAAAAATTTGTTCAGTAGGTCAAATATGGACTTTGTACAGCCATAATATGTATAAAAAAATTTAAAAAAAAAAAAAAATTTTTACCTTTTGTAGACCTTTTAGCTACTTATTGGAACCAGAAGGAAAGTCAATAAGTGACTTTTTGACCTTTGGGAAAAAAATTTGTTCAGTAGATCAAATATGGACTTCTGTACTGCCATAATATGTATAAAAAAATAAAAAAATAAAAAATAAAAAATAAAATAATCTTTTGTAGACCTTTCAGCTACTTCTTGGAACCAGAAGGAAAGTCAATAAGTAGCTAAAAAAACAATTTTTTTTAACCCTTTGTAGACCTTTTAGGTACTTATTGGAAACATAAGGAAAGTCAATGAGTGACTTTTTGACCTTTGTGACAAAAATTTGTTCAGTAGGTCAAATATGGACTTTGTACAGCCATAATATGTATAAAAAAAATAAAATAAAAAAAATGTTTTACCTTTTGTAGACCTTTTAGCTACTTATTGGAATCAGAAGGAAAGTCAATAAGTGACTTTTTGACCTTTGGGAAAAAAATTTGTTCAGTAGATCAAATATGGACTTCTGTACTGCCATAATATGTATAAAAAAATAAAAAAATAAAAAATAAAAAATAAAATAATCTTTTGTAGACCTTTCAGCTACTTCTTGGAACCAGAAGGAAAGTCAATAAGTAGCTAAAAAAACAATTTTTTTTAACCCTTTGTAGACCTTTTAGGTACTTATTGGAAACATAAGGAAAGTCAATGAGTGACTTTTTGACCTTTGTGACAAAAATTTGTTCAGTAGGTCAAATATGGACTTTGTACAGCCATAATATGTATAAAAAAAAAAATTAAAAAAAAAATGTTTACCTTTTGTAGACCTTTTAGCTACTTATTGGAACCAGAAGGAAAGTCAATAAGTGACTTTTTGACCTTTGGGAGAAAAATTTGTTCAGTAGGTCAAATATGGACTTCTGTACTGCCATAATATGTATAAAAAAATAAAAAAAAATAAAAAATAAAAAAAATAATAATCTTTTGTAGACCTTTTAGCTACTTCTTGGAACCAGAAGGAAAGTTAATAAGTAGCTAAAAAAAATTTTTTTTAACCCTTTGTAGACCTTTTAGGTACTTATTGGAAACATAAGGAAAGTCAATGAGTGACTTTTTGACCTTTGTGACAAAAATTTGTTCAGTAGGTCAAATATGGACTTTGTACAGCCATAATATGTATAAAAAAATAAAATAAAAAAATAAAAAAAATGTTTGACCTTTTGTAGACCTTTTAGCTACTTATTGGAACCAGAAGGAAAGTCAATAAGTGACTTTTTGACCTTTGGGAGGAAAATTTGTTCAGTAGGTCAAATATGGACTTCTTGTACAGCCATAACATGTAAAAAAAAAACACAAAACAAATTTAAACCTTTTGTAGACCTTTTAGCTACTTATTGGAACCAGAAGGAAAGTCAATAAGTGACTTTTTGACCTTTGGGAGAAAAATTTGTTCAGTAGGTCAAATATGTACTTTGTACAGCCATAATATGTACAAAAAAAATGTAATTAAATTAAAACCTTTTGTAGACGTTTTAGCTACTAATTGGAACCAGAAGGGAAGTCAATGAGTGGCTTTTTGACCTTTGGGACAAAAATTTGTTCAGTAGGTCAAATATGGACTTTGTACAGCCATAATATGTAAAAAAAAAAAAAAAAAAAAAAAAAAAAACTATTAAAACCTTTTGTAGACCTTTTAGCTACTTATTGGAACCAGAAGGAAAGTCAGTGAGTGACTTTTTGACCTTTGGGACAAAAATTTGTTCAGTAGGTCAAATATGGACTTCTGTACAGCCATAATATTTAAAATAAATAAATATTTTTTTTTTTAAATTAAAACCTTTTGAAGACGTTTAAGCTACTTATTGGAACCAGAAGGGAAGTCAATGAGTGACTTTTTGACCTTTGAGACCAAAATTTGTTCATTAGGTCAAATATGGACTTTGTACAGCCATAATATGTAAAACAAAATAAAAAAAATAAAAATAAAAAAATTGTAAATCTTTTGTAGACCTTTTAGCTACTTATTGGAACCAGAAGGAAAGTCAATGAGTGATTTTTTTACCTTTGGGACAAAAATTTGTTCAGTAGGTCAGATATGGACTTTGTACAGCCATAATATGTATAAAAAAAAAAAATTTAAAAAAAAATTAAGACCTTTTGTAGACGTTTTAGCTACTAATTGGAACCAGAAGGAAAGTCAATGAGTGACTTTTTGACCTTTGGGACAAAAATTTGTTCAGTAGGTCAAATATGGACTTCTGTACAGCCAAAATATGTAAAAAATAAAAAATAATTTTTTAATTAAATCATTATGTAGACATTTTAGCTACTAATTGGAACCAGAAAGGAAGTCAATGAGTGAATTTTTTACCTTTGGGACAAATATTTGTTCAGTAGGTCAAATATGGACTTTGTACAGCCATAATATGTATAAATAAAAATAAAAAATTTTAAACTATTAAAACCCGTGGTAGACCTTTTAGCTACTTATTGGAACCAGAAGGAAACTCAATGAGTGACTTTTTGACCTTTGGGACAAAAATTTGTTCAGTAGGTCAAATATGGACTTCTGTACCGCCATAATATGTAAAAAAAATAAAAAAAATAAAATAAAAAATAAAAAAAATAAAAACCTTTTGTAGACCTTTTAGCTACTTATCGGAAAAAGAAGGGAAGTCAATGAGTGACTTTTTGACCTTTGGGACAAAAATTTGTTCAGTAGGTCAAATATGTACTTTGTACAGCCATAATATGTACAAAAAAATGTAATTAAATTAAAACCTTTTGTAGACGTTTTAGCTACTAATTGGAACCAGAAGGGAAGTCAATGAGTGACTTTTTGACCTTTGGGACAAAAATTTGTTCAGTAGGTCAAATATGGACTTCTGTACAGCCATAATATGTAAAAAAAAAAAAAAAAAAAAAACCTTTTGTAGACCTTTTAGCTACTAATTGGAACCAGAAGGAAAGTCAATGAGTGACTTTTGACCTTTGGGACAAAAATTTGTTCAGTAGGTCAAATATGGACTTCTGTACAGCCATAATATGTAAAAAAAAAAAAAAAAAAAAAACCTTTTGTAGACCTTTTAGCTACTAATTGGAACCAGAAGGAAAGTCAATGAGTGACTTTTGACCTTTGGGACAAAAATTTGTTCAGTAGGTCAAATATGGACTTCTGTACAGCCATAATATGTACAAAAAACAAAAAATTTAAAACCTTTTGTAGACCTTTTAGCTACTTATTGGAGCCAGAAGGAAAGTCAATGACTGACTTTTTGACCTTTGGGACAAAAATTTGTTCAGTAGGTCAAATATGGACTTCTGTACAGCCATAATATGTAAAAAAAAAAAAAAAAAAAAAAAACCTTTTGTAGACCTTTTAGCTACTAATTGGAACCAGAAGGAAAGTCAATGAGTGACTTTTGACCTTTGGGACAAAAATTTGTTCAGTAGGTCAAATATGGACTTCTGTACCGCCATAATATGTAAAAAAAAAAAAAAATGTTTAAATTAAAACCTTTTGTAGATGATTTAGCTACTAATTGGAACCAGAAGGAAAGTCAATGAGTGACTTTTTGACCTTTGGGACAAAAATTTGTTCAGTAGGTCAAATATGGACTTCTGTACAGCCATATGAGTGACTTTTTGACCTTTGGGACAAAAATGTGTTCAGTAGGTCAAATATGGACTTCTGTACAGCCATAACATGTGGAAAAAAAATTTAAACCTCTTGTAGACCTTTTAGCTACTTATTGGAACCAGAAGGAAAGTCAATAAGTGACTTTTTGACCTTTGTGAGAAAAATTTGTTCAGTAGGTCAAATATGGACTTCTGTACTGCCATAATATGTATAAAAAAATAAAAAAATAAAAAATAAAATTAAAATTAATCTTTTGTAGACCTTTTAGCTACTTCTTGGAACCAGAAGGAAAGTCAATAAGTAGCTAAAAAAACAATTTTTTTTAACCCTTTCTAGACCTTTTAGGTACTTATTGGAAACATAAGGAAAGTCAATGAGTGACTTTTTGACCTTTGGGAAAAAAATTTGTTCAGTAGATAAAATATGGACTTCTGTACTGCCATAATATGTAAAAAAAAAAAAAATAAAAAAATAAAAAAAAAATTAAAAAATTTGTAGACCTTTTAGCTACTTATTGGAACCAGAAGGAAAGTCAATAAGTGACTTTTTGACCTTTGGGACAAAAATGTGTTCAGTAGGTCAAATATGGACTTCTGTACTGCCATAATATGTATAAAAAAATAAAAAAATAAAAAATAAAATAAAAATTAATCTTTTGTAGACCTTTTAGCTACTTCTTGGAACCAGAAGGAAAGTTAATAAGTAGCTAAAAAAAATTTTTTTTAACCCTTTGTAGACCTTTTAGGTACTTATTGGAAACATAAGGAAAGTCAATGAGTGACTTTTTGACCTTTGTGACAAAAATTTGTTCAGTAGGTCAAATATGGACTTTGTACAGCCATAATATGTATAAAAAAATAAAAAAATAAAAAAATATTTTTTTTACCTTTTGTAGACCTTTTAGCTACTTATTGGAATCAGAAGGAAAGTCAAAAAGTGAATTTTTGACCTTTGGGAAAAAAAATTGTTCAGTAGATCAAATATGGACTTCTGTACAGCCATAATATGTAAAAAAAAAAAAAAACACAAAACAAATTTAAACCTTTTGTAGACCTTTTAGCTACTTATTGGAACCAGAAGGAAAGTCAATAAGTGACTTTTTGACCTTTGGGAGAAAAATTTGTTCAGTAGGTCAAATATGGACTTCTGTACTGCCATAATATGTATAAAAAAATAAATAAATAAAAAATAAAAAAAAAATTAATCTTTTGTAGACCTTTTAGCTACTTCTTGGAACCAGAAGGAAAGTTAATGAGTGTCTTTTTGACCTTTGTGACAAAAATTTGTTCAGTAGGTCAAATATGGACTTTGTACAGCCATAATATGTATAAAAAAATAAAATAAAAAAATATAAAAAATGTTTTACCTTTTGTAGACCTTTTAGCTACTTATTGGAATCAGAAGGAAAGTCAATACGTGACTTTTTGACCTTTGGGAAAAAAAATTGTTCAGTAGATCAAATATGGACTTCTGTACAGACATAATATATAAAAAAAAAAAAAAAAAAAAAAAAAACATTTAAACCTTTTGTAGACCTTTTAGCTACTTATTGGAACCAGAAGGAAAGTCAATAAGTGACTTTTTGACCTTTGGGAGGAAAATTTGTTCAGTAGGGCAATTATAGACTTCTTGTACAGCCATAACATGTAAAAAAAAAAACACAAAACAAATTTAAACCTTTTGTAGACCTTTTAGCTACTTATTGGAACCAGAAGGAAAGTCAATAAGTGACTTTTTGACCTTTGGGAGAAAAATTTGTTCAGTAGGTCAAATATGGACTTCTTGTACAGCCATAATATGTATAAAAAAAAAATAAAAAATAAAAAATAAAAAAAAATAATCTTTTGTAGACCTTTTAGCTACTTCTTGGAACCAGAAGGAAAGTCAATAAGTAGCTAAAAAAACAATTTTTTTTAACCCTTTCTAGACCTTTTAGGTACTTATTGGAAACATAAGGAAAGTCAATGAGTGACTTTTTGACGTTTTTGACAAAAATTTGTTCAGTAGGTCAAATATGGACTTTGTACAGCCATAATATGTATAAAAAAATAAAAAAAATAAAAAATGTTTTACCTTTTGTAGACCTTTTATCTACTTATTGGAATCAGAAGGAAAGTCAATAAGTGACTTTTTGACCTTTGGGACAAAAATGTGTTCAGTAGGTCAAATATGGACTTCTGTACAGCCATAATATGTAAAAAAAAAAAACACAAAACAAATTTAAACCTTTTGTAGACCTTTTAGCTACTTATTGGAACCAGAAGGAAAGTCAATAAGTGACTTTTTGACCTTTGGGAGAAAAATTTGTTCAGTAGTACAAATATGGACTTCTGTACTGCCATAATATGTATAAAAAAATAAAAAATAAAAAAATAAAAAAAAAATTAATCTTTTGTAGACCTTTTAGCTACTTCTTGGAACCAGAAGGAAAGTCAATAAGTAGCTAAAAAGAATTTTTTTTAACCCTTTATAGACCTTTTAGGTACTTATTTTAATCAGAAGGAAAGTCAATAAGTGACTTTTTGACCTTTGTGACAAAAATTTGTTCAGTAGGTCAAATATGGACTTTGTACAGCCATAATATGTATAAAAAAAATAAAATAAAATAAAATGTTTTACCTTTTGTAGACCTTTTAGCTACTTATTGGAATCAGAAGGAAAGTCAATAAGTGACTTTTTGACCTTTGGGAAAAAAATTTGTTCAGTAGATCAAATATGGACTTCTGTACTGCCATAATATGTAAAAAAAAAAAAAAAAATTTAAAAATTTGTAGACCTTTTAGCTACTTATTGGAACCAGAAGGAAAGTCAATAAGTGACTTTTTGACCTTTGGGACAAAAATGTGTTCAGTAGGTCAAATATGGACTTCTGTACTGCCATAATATGTATAAAAAAATAAAAAAATAAAAAATAAAAATAAAAATTAATCTTTTGTAGACCTTTTAGCTACTTCTTGGAACCAGAAGGAAAGTTAATAAGTAGCTAAAAAAAATTTTTTTTAACCCTTTGTAGACCTTTTAGGTACTTATTGGAAACATAAGGAAAGTCAATGAGTGACTTTTTGACCTTTGTGACAAAAATTTGTTCAGTAGGTCAAATATGGACTTTGTACAGCCATAATATGTATAAAAAAATAAAAAAAATAAAAAAAATGTTTTACCTTTTGTAGACCTTTTAGCTACTTATTGGAATCAGAAGGAAAGTCAATAACTGACTTTTTGACCTTTGGGAAAAAAATTTGTTCAGTAGATCAAATATGGACTTCTGAACAGCCATAATATGTAAAAAAACAAAAACACAAAACAAATTTAAACCTTTTGTAGACCTTTTAGCTACTTATTGGAACCAGAAGGAAAGTCAATAAGTGACTTTTTGACCTTTGGGAGAAAAATTTGTTCAGTAGGTCAAATATGGACTTCTGTACTGCCATAATATGTATAAAAAAATAAAAAAATAAAAAATAAAAAATAAATTAATCTTTTGTAGACCTTTTAGCTACTTCTTGGAACCAGAAGGAAAGTCAATAAGTAGCTAAAAAAAAATTTTTTTAACCCTTTGTAGACCTTTTAGGTACTTATTGGAATCAGAAGGAAAGTCAATAAGTGACTTTTTGACCTTTGGGAGGAAAATTTGTTCAGTAGGTCACATATGGACTTTGTACAGCCATAATATGTAAAAAAAAAAAAAAAAAAAAAATACCTTTTGTAGACCTTTTAGCTACTTATTGGAAACATAAGGAAAGTCAATGAGTGACTTTTTGACCTTTGTGACAAAAATTTGTTCAGTAGGTCAAATATGGACTTCTGTACTGCCATAATATGTAAAAAAAAAAAACACAAAACAAATGTAAACCTTTTGTAGACCTTTTAGCTACTTATTGGAACCAGAAGGAAAGTCAATAAGTGACTTTTTGACCTTTGGGACAAAAATGTGTTCAGTAGGTCAAATATGGACTTCTGTACTGCCATAATATGTATAAAAAAAAAAATTAAAAAAAAATTAAAAAAAAAAAATCTTTTGTAGACCTTTTAGCTACTTCTTGGAACCAGAAGGAAAGTCAATAAGTAGCTAAAAAAACAATTTTTTTAACCCTTTCTAGACCTTTTAGGTACTTATTGGAAACATAAGGAAAGTCAATGAGTGACTTTTTGACCTTTGGGAAAAAAAATTGTTCAGTAGATAAAATATGGACTTCTGTACTGCCATAATATGTAAAAAAAAAAAAAAAAAAAAAAAAAAAAAAAAAATTTAAAAATTTGTAGACCTTTTAGCTACTTATTGGAACGAGAAGGAAAGTCAATAAGTGACTTTTTGACCTTTGGGACAAAAATGTGTTCAGTAGGTCAAATATGGACTTCTGTACAGCCATAATATGTAAAAAAAAAAAAAACACAAAACAAATTTAAACCTTTTGTAGACCTTTTAGCTACTTATTGGAATCAGAAGGAAAGTCAATAAGTGACTTTTTGACCTTTGGGAAAAAAAATTGTTCAGTAGATCAAATATGGACTTCTGTACTGCCATAATATGTATTAAAAAAAAAACTAAAAAAAACAAATTTAAATTGTTCAGTAGGTCAAATATGGACTTCTTGTACAGCCATAATATGTAAAGAAAAAAACAAAAAAACAAACAAACCTTATTGGACTTATTGGAACCAGATGGAAAGTCAATGAGTGACTTTTTGACCTTTGGAAAAAAGATGTGTTCAGTAGGTCAAATATGGACTTCTTGTACAGCCATAATATGTAAAAAAATAAAAAATAAAATAAAATCCAAACCATTTTTAGACCTGTAAGCTACTTATTGGAATCAGAAGGAAAGTCAATAAGTGACTTTTTGACCTTTGGGAGAAAAATTTGTTCAGTAGGTCAAATATGGACTTCTTGTACAGCCATAATATGTAAAAAAAAAAACAAAACAAAAAAATTACCTTTTGTAGACCTTTTAGCTACTTCTTGGAACCAGAAGGAAAGTTAATAAGTAGCTAAAAAAAATTTTTTTTAACCCTTTGTAGACCTTTTAGGTACTTATTGGAAACATAAGGAAAGTCAATGAGTGACTTTTTGACCTTTGTGACAAAAATTTGTTCAGTAGGTCAAATATGGACTTTGTACAGCCATAATATGTATAAAAAAATAAAAAAATAAAAAAATATTTTTTTTACCTTTTGTAGACCTTTTAGCTACTTATTGGAATCAGAAGGAAAGTCAAAAAGTGAATTTTTGACCTTTGGGAAAAAAAATTGTTCAGTAGATCAAATATGGACTTCTGTACAGCCATAATATGTAAAAAAAAAAAAAAAAACACAAAACAAATTTAAACCTTTTGTAGACCTTTTAGCTACTTATTGGAACCAGAAGGAAAGTCAATAAGTGACTTTTTGACCTTTGGGAGAAAAATTTGTTCAGTAGGTCAAATATGGACTTCTGTACTGCCATAATATGTATAAAAAAATAAATAAATAAAAAAAAAAAAAATTAATCTTTTGTAGACCTTTTAGCTACTTCTTGGAACCAGAAGGAAAGTTAATGAGTGTCTTTTTGACCTTTGTGACAAAAATTTGTTCAGTAGGTCAAATATGGACTTTGTACAGCCATAATATGTATAAAAAAATAAAATAAAAAAATATAAAAAATGTTTTACCTTTTGTAGACCTTTTAGCTACTTATTGGAATCAGAAGGAAAGTCAATACGTGACTTTTTGACCTTTGGGAAAAAAAATTGTTCAGTAGATCAAATATGGACTTCTGTACAGCCATAATATGTAAAAAAAAAAAAAAAAAACACAAAACAAATTTAAACCTTTTGTAGACCTTTTAGCTACTTATTGGAACCAGAAGGAAAGTCAATAAGTGACTTTTTGACCTTTGGGAGGAAAATTTGTTCAGTAGGTCAAATATGGACTTCTTGTACAGCCATAACATGTAAAAAAAAACACAAAACAAATTTAAACCTTTTGTAGACCTTTTAGCTACTTATTGGAACCAGAAGGAAAGTCAATAAGTGACTTTTTGACCTTTGGGAGAAAAATTTGTTCAGTAGGTCAAATATGGACTTCTGTACTGCCATAATATGTAAAAAAAAATAAAAAAATAAAAAAAATAAAAAAAAATAATCTTTTGTAGACCTTTTAGCTACTTCTTGGAACCAGAAGGAAAGTTAATAAGTAGCTAAAAAAAATTTTTTTTAACCCTTTGTAGACCTTTTAGGTACTTATTGGAAACATAAGGAAAGTCAATGAGTGACTTTTTGACCTTTGTGACAAAAATTTGTTCAGTAGGTCAAATATGGACTTTGTACAGCCATAATATGTATAAAAAAATAAAAAAATAAAAAAATATTTTTTTTACCTTTTGTAGACCTTTTAGCTACTTATTGGAATCAGAAGGAAAGTCAAAAAGTGAATTTTTGACCTTTGGGAAAAAAAATTGTTCAGTAGATCAAATATGGACTTCTGTACAGCCATAATATGTAAAAAAAAAAAAAAAAACACAAAACAAATTTAAACCTTTTGTAGACCTTTTAGCTACTTATTGGAACCAGAAGGAAAGTCAATAAGTGACTTTTTGACCTTTGGGAGAAAAATTTGTTCAGTAGGTCAAATATGGACTTCTGTACTGCCATAATATGTATAAAAAAATAAATAAATAAAAAAAAAAAAAATTAATCTTTTGTAGACCTTTTAGCTACTTCTTGGAACCAGAAGGAAAGTTAATGAGTGTCTTTTTGACCTTTGTGACAAAAATTTGTTCAGTAGGTCAAATATGGACTTTGTACAGCCATAATATGTATAAAAAAATAAAATAAAAAAATATAAAAAATGTTTTACCTTTTGTAGACCTTTTAGCTACTTATTGGAATCAGAAGGAAAGTCAATACGTGACTTTTTGACCTTTGGGAAAAAAAATTGTTCAGTAGATCAAATATGGACTTCTGTACAGCCATAATATGTAAAAAAAAAAAAAAAAAACACAAAACAAATTTAAACCTTTTGTAGACCTTTTAGCTACTTATTGGAACCAGAAGGAAAGTCAATAAGTGACTTTTTGACCTTTGGGAGGAAAATTTGTTCAGTAGGTCAAATATGGACTTCTTGTACAGCCATAACATGTAAAAAAAAAACACAAAACAAATTTAAACCTTTTGTAGACCTTTTAGCTACTTATTGGAACCAGAAGGAAAGTCAATAAGTGACTTTTTGACCTTTGGGAGAAAAATTTGTTCAGTAGGTCAAATATGGACTTCTGTACTGCCATAATATGTAAAAAAAAATAAAAAAATAAAAAAAATAAAAAAAAATAATCTTTTGTAGACCTTTTAGCTACTTCTTGGAACCAGAAGGAAAGTCAATAAGTAGCTAAAAAAACATTTTTTTTAACCCTTTCTAGACCTTTTAGGTACTTATTGGAAACATAAGGAAAGTCAATGAGTGACTTTTTGACCTTTGTGACAAAAATTTGTTCAGTAGGTCAAATATGGACTTTGTGCAGCCATAATATGTATAAAAAAATAAAATAAAATAAAAATGTTTACCTTTTGTAGACCTTTTAGCTACTTATTGGAACCAGAAGGAAAGTCAATAAGTGACTTTTTGACCTTAGTGACAAAAATTTGTTCAGTAGGTCAAATATGGACTTTGTACAGCCATAATATGTATGAAAAAAATAAAATAAAAAAAAATGTTTTACCTTTTGTAGACCTTTTAGCTACTTATTGGAATCAGAAGGAAAGTCAATAAGTGACTTTTTGACCTTTGGGAAAAAAATTTGTTCAGTAGATCAAATATGGACTTCTGTACTGCCATAATATGTATAAAAATAAAAAAAAATAAAAAATAAAAAAAATAATAATCTTTTGTAGACCTTTTAGCTACTTCTTGGAACCAGAAGGAAAGTTAATGAGTGTCTTTTTGACCTTTGTGACAAAAATTTGTTCAGTAGGTCAAATATGGACTTTGTACAGCCATAATATGTATAAAAAAATAAAATAAAAAAATATAAAAAATGTTTTACCTTTTGTAGACCTTTTAGCTACTTATTGGAATCAGAAAGAAAGTCAATACTCAATACAACTTCTGATGACTGTAAACAGCACAGCAGTAATGACTTTATGAACTTCTTCACATGTAAGATTGATAATATTAGGAAAAAATTTTTAACCATGCAGCCGTCTAATACAGCATCACATCAGACAGAGCATTGTAGTGTCACTGAGGAAAAATTACACTCATTCACTGCTATAGGAGAAGAAGAATTGGCTAAACTCGTTAAATCATCAAAATCGACAACATGTATGCTCGACCCTATACCAACTAGGCTATTAAAAGAGATGCTACCAGAGGTCATAGATCCTCTTCTTAATATCATTAATTCATCTTTGTCATTAGGATATGTACCGAAAACTTTTAAGTTGGCTATTATTAAACCACTTATTAAAAAACCGCAACTTGATCCTACAGATTTAGTCAATTATAGACCAATCTCAAATCTACCCTTTCTGTCAAAAATACTTGAAAAGGCAGTGTCTTCACAATTATGTGCCTTTTTAGAAAGAAATGGTATCTGTGAGGATTTCCAGTCAGGATTTAGACCGTATCATAGCACTGAGACTGCTCTCGTCAGAGTTACAAATGATTTGCTCTTATCATCCGATCGTGGCTGTATCTCTCTATTAGTGTTACTCGATCTTAGCGCTGCATTTGATACTATCGACCACAACATTCTTTTGAATAGACTCGAAAATTATGTAGGTATTAGTGGAATTGCATTATCATGGTTTAAATCATACCTATGCGACCGTTATCAGTTTGTAGTAGTAAATGAAGATATGTCACACCGATCGCAAGTTCAGTATGGAGTACCACAAGGCTCAGTGCTAGGACCGCTACTCTTCACCCTGTACATGCTACCACTGGGAGATATCATTAGGAAGCATGGCGTTAGTTTTCATTGTTATGCTGACGATACTCAGCTCTATATTTCTTCACGCCCTAAAGAAACTTACCAATTCACAAGATTAACGGAATGCATAGCTGATATAAAACATTGGATGACTGGTAATTTCCTGCAACTCAATTCAGAAAAAACTGAATTTTTAATTATTGGACAAAAAAGCTCCACAAGTAGTAACCTAGAATACTGTCTAACACTTGATGGCTGTTCTGTCAAGTCCTCGTCGTCAGTGAGGAACCTGGGTGTGCTCTTTGATACCAATCTTTCGTTTGAAAGCCACGTTTCTAGCATCTGTAAAACTGCTTTCTACCATCTTAAAAATATATCTAAATTACGGCACATGCTCTCAATGCAAAATGCTGAACAGTTAGTTCATGCGTTCATGACCTCAAGGTTAGATTATTGTAATGCTCTACTGGGTGGTTGCCCTGCTCGCTTAATAAATAAACTCCAGCTGGTCCAAAACGCAGCAGCTCGAGTTCTTACTAGAACCAGGAAGTATGACCATATTAGCCCAGTACTGTCAACACTGCACTGGCTGCCTATTAAACATCGCATAAATTTTAAAATCTTACTTATTACTTACAAAGCACTTAATGGTTTAGCTCCCCAATACTTGAGCGAGCTCTTAACATATTATACTCCATCACGTCTACTGCGGTCTCAAAATTCTGGCCAGTTGATCATACCGAGAATATCCAAATCAACTGCAGGCGCTCGATCGTTTTCCTATTTAGCACCTAAACTCTGGAACAGTCTTCCTAACATTGTTCGGGAAGCAGACACACTCTGTCAGTTTAAATCTAGACTAAAAACACATCTCTTTACTGTGGCATACACATAAAACACTTTTTCAATGAAATGATTGTTAGGCTGCATTAACTAGGTCAGCCGGAACCGGGAACACTTCCCATAACACCTGATGTACTCGTTACATCATCAGAAGAATGGCATCTACGCTAATGTTAGTCTCTCTGTTTTATCCCGAGGTTTACTGCAGTCAGCTGGATCCGGGCCGTATCCAGATCAGATGGTGGACCTGCGCCCAGAGAAGACCAACACAGGACCCCGAAGTGTCTGGGAGACCGCGATTAGACTCCCCCTGAAACTGCCTCATCGACACGGCATCTCAATAAATCCGTCTCCAGCGTGTTGCCTCCGATCATTCGAATATTGCACTTTAATAATTATTTAATCAACATCATCCTCAATAAACCCGTCTCCAGCATGTTGCCCCCGGTCCCTCGAATATTCTGATCTATTATGACCTCCGAGCTGTAAAACTGCCAGAATAATAATAATAATACGCTGTTTGTTAATTGGCCAGAGGAGAACTGGCACCCCGACTGAGCCTGGTTTCTCCCAAGGTTTATTTTTCTCCATTAGGTCACCTAATGGGGTTTTGGTTTCCTTGCCACTGTTGCCTCTGGCTTGGCGTGCTCAGTTGGTGACACAGACTTTTTGACCTTTGTGACAAAAATTTGTTCAGTAGGTCAAATATGGACTTTGTACAGCCATAATATGTATGAAAAAAATAAAATAAAATAAAATGTTTTACCTTTTGTAGACCTTTTAGCTACTTATTGGAATCAGAAGGAAAGTCAATAAGTGACTTTTTGACCTTTGGGAAAAAAATTTGTTCAGTAGATCAAATATGGACTTCTGTACTGCCATAATATGTAAAAAAAAAAAAAAAAAAAAAAAAAAAAAAATTAAAAATTTGTAGACCTTTTAGCTACTTATTGGAACCAGAAGGAAAGTCAATAAGTGACTTTTTGACCTTTGGGACAAAAATGTGTTCAGTAGGTCAAATATGGACTTCTGTACAGCCATAATATGTAAAAAAAAAAAAAAAAAAAAACACAAAACAAAACAAATTTAAACCTTTTGTAGACCTTTTAGCTACTTATTGGAACCAGAAGGAAAGTCAATAAGTGACTTTTTGACCTTTGGGAGAAAAATTTGTTCAGTAGGTCAAATATGGACTTCTGTACTGCCATAATATGTATAAAAAAATAAAAAAATAAAAAAAAAATTAATCTTTTGTAGACCTTTTAGCTACTTCTTGGAACAAGAAGGAAAGTCAAGAAGTAGCTAAAAAAAATTTTTTTTTAACCCTTTGTAGACCTTTTAGGTACTTATTGGAGACATAAGGAAAGTCAATGAGTGACTTTTTGACCTTTGTGACAAAAATTTGTTCAGTAGGTCAAATATGGACTTTGTACAGCCATAATATGTATATAAAAAAAAAAAAAAAAAATGTTTTACCTTTTGTAGACCTTTTAGCTACTTATTGGAATCAGAAGGAAAGTCAATAAGTGACTTTTTGACCTTTGGGAGGAAAATTTGTTCAGTAGGTCAAATATGGACTTCTGTACAGCCATAATATGTAAAAAAAAAAAAAAACACAAAACAAATTTAAACCTTTTGTAGACCTTTTAGCTACTTATTGGAACCAGAAGGAAAGTCAATAAGTGACTTTTTGACCTTTGGGAGGAAAATTTGTTCAGTAGGTCAAATATGGACTTCTGTACAGCCATAATATGTAAAAAAAAAAAAATTAAAAAAAAATTATAAAAAAAAAATTTAAAACTTTTGTAGACCCTTTAGGTACTTATTGGAAACATAAGGAAAGTCAATGAGTGACTTTTTGACCTTTGTGACAAAAATGTGTTCAGTAGGTCAAATATGGACTTTGTACAGCCATAATATGTATTAAAAAAAAAATTAAAATTTTTTTTTACCTTTTGTAGACCTTTTAGCTACTTATTGGAATCAGAAGGAAAGTCAATAAGTGACTTTTTGACCTTTGGGACAAAAATGTGTTCAGTAGGTCAAATATGGACTTCTGTACAGCCATAATATGTAAAAAAAAAAACACACAAAACAAATGTAAACCTTTTGTAGACCTTTTAGCTACTTATTGGAACCAGAAGGAAAGTCAATAAGTGACTTTTTGACCTTTGGGAGAAAAATTTGTTCAGTAGGTCAAATATGGACTTCTTTACTGCCATAATATGTATTAAAAAAATAAAAAAATAAAAAATACAATTTTTTTTTATCTTTTGTAGACCTTTTAGCTACTTCTTGGAACCAGAAGGAAAGTCAATAAGTAGCTAAAAAAATTTTTTTTTAACCCTTTGTAGACCTTTTAGGTACTTATTGGAAACATAAGGAAAGTCAATGAGTGACTTTTTGACCTTTGTGACAAAAAATTGTTCAGTAGGTCAAATATGGACTTTGTACAGCCATAATATGTATAAAAAAAAATTTTTTTTTTTAAAAATTAAAACTTTTGTAGACCTTTTAGCTACTTATTGGAACCAGAAGGAAAGTCAATAAGTGACTTTTTGACCTTTGGGACAAAAATGTGTTCAGTAGGTCAAATATGGACTTCTGTACTGCCATAATATGTAAAAAAAAAAAAACACAAAACAAATTTAAACCTTTTGTAGACCTTTTAGCTATTTATTGGAACCAGAAGGAAAGTCAATAAGTGACTTTTTGACCTTTGGGAGGAACATTTTTTCAGTAGGTCAAATATGGACTTCTGTACAGCCATAATATGTAAAAAAAAAAAAACACAAAACAAATTTAAACCTTTTGTAGACCTTTTAGCTACTTATTGGAACCAGAAGGAAAGTCAATAAGTGACTTTTTGACCTTTGGGAGAAAAATTTGTTCAGTAGGTCAAATATGGACTTCTGTACTGCCATAATATGTATAAAAAAATAAATAAATTAAAAATTTAAAAAAATTTAATCTTTTGTAGACCTTTTAGCTACTTATTGGAATCAGAAGGAAAGTCAATAAGTGACTTTTTGACCTTTGGGAAAAAAAATTGTTCAGTAGATCAAATATGGACTTCTGTACTGCCATAATATGTAAAAAAAAAAAAAAACACAAAACAAATGTAAACCTTTTGTAGACCTTTTAGCTACTTATTGGAACCAGAAGGAAAGTCAATAAGTGACTTTTTGACCTTTGGGACAAAAATGTGTTCAGTAGGTCAAATATGGACTTCTGTACTGCCATAATATGTATTAAAAAAAAAAAAAAAAATTTAATCTTTTGTAGACAATTTAGCTACTTCTTGGAACCAGAAGGAAAGTCAATAAGTAGCTAAAAAAAAATTTTTTTAACCCTTTGTAGACCTTTTAGGTACTTATTGGAAACATAAGGAAAGTCAATGAGTGACTTTTTGACCTTTGTGACAAAAATTTGTTCAGTAGGTCAAATATGGACTTCTGTACTGCCATAATATGTAAAAAAAAAACACAAAACAAATGTAAACCTTTTGTAGACCTTTTAGCTACTTATTGGAACCAGAAGGAAAGTCAATAAGTGACTTTTTGACCTTTGGGAGAAAAATTTGTTCAGTAGGTCAAATATGGACTTCTGTACTGCCATAATATGTAAAAAAAAAACACAAAACAAATGTAAACCTTTTGTAGACCTTTTAGCTACTTATTGGAACCAGAAGGAAAGTCAATAAGTGACTTTTTGACCTTTGGGAGAAAAATTTGTTCAGTAGGTCAAATATGGACTTCTGTACTGCCATAATATGTATTAAAAAAAAAAAAAAAAAAAAAAAAAAATTTAATCTTTTGTAGACAATTTAGCTACTTCTTGGAACCAGAAGGAAAGTCAATAAGTAGCTAAAAAAAATTTTTTTTAACCCTTTGTAGACCTTTTAGGTACTTATTGGAAACATAAGGAAAGTCAATGAGTGACTTTTTGACCTTTGTGACAAAAATTTGTTCAGTAGGTCAAATATGGACTTCTGTACTGCCATAATATGTAAAAAAAAAAAAAAAAAATTTAAAAAATTTGTAGACCTTTTAGCTTCTTATTGGAACCAGAAGGAAAGTCAATAAGTGACTTTTTGACCTTTGGGACAAAAATGTGTTCAGTAGGTCAAATATGGACTTCTTTACAGCCATAATATGTAAAAAAAAAAAAAACACAAAACAAATGTAAACCTTTTGTAGACCTTTTAGCTACTTATTGGAACCAGAAGGAAAGTCAATAAGTGACTTTTTGACCTTTGGGAAAAAAAATTGTTCAGTAGATCAAATATGGACTTCTGTACTGCCATAATATGTATAAAAAAAATAAAAAAATAAAAAAATAAAAAAAATTAAAAATTTGTAGACCTTTTAGCTACTTATTGGAACCAGAAGGAAAGTCAATAAGTGACTTTTTGACCTTTGGGACAAAAATGTGTTCAGTAGGTCAAATATGGACTTCTGTACAGCCATAATATGTAAAAAAAAAAAAAAAACACAAAACAAATTTAAACCTTTTGTAGACCTTTTAGCTACTTATTGGAATCAGAAGGAAAGTCAATAAGTGACTTTTTGACCTTTGGGAAAAAAATTTGTTCAGTAGATCAAATATGGACTTCTGTACTGCCATAACATGTATTAAAAAAACAACAAAAAAAACAAATTTAAATTGTTCAGTATGTCAAATATGGACTTCTTGTACAGCCATAATATGTAAAGAAAAAAAAGAAAAAAACAAACAAACCTTATTGGACTTATTGGAACCAGATGGAAAGTCAATGAGTGACTTTTTGACCTTTGGAAAAAAAATGTGTTCAGTAGGTCAAATATGGACTTCTTGTACAGCCATAATATTTAAAAAAAAAAAAAAAAAAAAAAAAATCCAAACCATTTTTACACCTGTAAGCTACTTATTGGAATCAGAAGGAAAGTCAATAAGTGACTTTTTGACCTTTGGGACAAAAATGTGTTCAGTAGGACAAATATGGACTTCTGTACTGCAATATTATGTATAAAAAAATAAAAAAATAAAAAATAAAATAAAAATAAATCTTTTGTAGACCTTTTAGCTACTTCTTGGAACCAGAAGGAAAGTTAATAAGTAGCTAAAAAATTTTTTTTTTAACCCTTTGTAGACCTTTTAGGTACTTATTGGAAACATAAGGAAAGTCAATGAGTGACTTTTTGACCTTTGTGACAAAAATTGGTTCAGTAGGTCAAATATGGACTTTGTACAGCCATAATATGTATAAAAAAATAAATTAAAAAAAACATTTTTTTTTACCTTTTGTAGACCTTATAGCTACTTATTGGAATCAGAAGGAAAGTCAATAAGTGACTTTTTGACCTTTGGGAGGAAAATTTGTTCAGTAGGTCACATATGGACTTTGTACAGCCATAATATGTAAAAAAAAAAAAAAACACAAAACAAATTTAAACCTTTTGTAGACCTTTTAGCTACTTATTGGAACCAGAAGGAAAGTCAATAAGTGACTTTTTGACCTTTGGGAGAAAAATTTGTTCAGTAGGTCAAATATGGACTTTTGTACTGCCATAATATGTATAAAAAAAATTTAAAAAATTTTTTTTTTTACCTTTTGTAGACCTTTTAGCTACTTATTGGAATCAGAAGGAAAGTCAATAAGTGACTTTTTGACCTTTGGGAGGAAAATTTGTTCAGTAGGTCAAATATGGACTTCTGTACTGCCATAATATGTATAAAAAAAAAATTACCTTTTGTAGACCTTTTAGCTACTTATTGGAACCAGAAGGAAAGTCAATAAGTGACTTTTTGACCTTTGGGAGAAACATTTGTTCAGTAGGTCAAATATGGACTTCTGTACTGCCATAATATGTATAAAAAAAAAAATTACCTTTTGTAGACCTTTTAGCTACTTATTGGAACCAGAAGGAAAGTCAATAAGTGACTTTTTGACCTTTGGAATGAAAATTTGTTCAGTAGGTCAAATATGGACTTCTTGTACAGCCATAACATGTAAAAAAAAAACACAAAACAAATGTAAACCTTTTGTAGACCTTTTAGCTACTTATTGGAACCAGAAGGAAAGTCAATAAGTGACTTTTTGACCTTTGGGAGAAAAATTTGTTCAGTAGGTCAAATATGGACTTCTGTACTGCCATAATATGTATAAAAAAATAAAAAATAAAAAAAAATGTTTTACCTTTTGTAGACCTTTTAGCTACTTATTGGAATCAGAAGGAAAGTCAATAAGTGACTTTTTGACCTTTGGGAAAAAAATTTGTTCAGTCGATCAAATATGGACTTCTGTACAGCCATAATATGTAAAAAAAAAAAAAAAAAAAAAAAAATTACAAAAAAAAAAATTTAAACTTTTGTAGACCTTTTAGGTACTTATTGGAAACATAAGGAAAGTCAATGAGTGACTTTTTGACCTTTTTGACAAAAATTTGTTCAGTAGGTCAAATATGGACTTTGTACAGCCGTAATATGTATAAAAAAAAAAAAAAAATTTACCTTTTGCAGACCTTTTAGCTACTTATTGGAATCAGAAGGAAAGTCAATAAGTGACTTTTTGACCTTTGGGACAAAATTGTGTTCAGTAGGTCAAATATGGACTTCTGTACAGCAATAATATGTAAAAAAAAAAAAAACACAAAACAAATTTAAACCTTTTGTAGACCTTTTAGCTACTTATTGGAACCAGAAGGAAAGTCAATAAGTGACTTTTTGACCTTTGGGAGGAAAATTTGTTCAGTAGGTCAAATATGGACTTCTGTACTGCCATAATATGTATAAAAAAATAAAAAAATAAAAAATAAAAAATAAATTAATCTTTTGTAGACCTTTTAGCTACTTCTTGGAACCAGAAGGAAAGTCAATAAGTAGCTAAAAAAAATTTTTTTAACCCTTTGTAGACCTTTTAGGTACTTATTGGAAACATAAGGAAAGTCAATGAGTGACTTTTTGACCTTTGTGACAAAAATTGGTTCAGTAGGTCAAATATGGACTTTGTACAGCCATAATATGTATAAAAAAATAAATTAAAAAAAACAATTTTTTTTACCTTTTGTAGACCTTATAGCTACTTATTGGAATCAGAAGGAAAGTCAATAAGTGACTTTTTGACCTTTGGGAGGAAAATTTGTTCAGTAGGTCACATATGGACTTTGTACAGCCATAATATGTAAAAAAAAAAAAAAACACAAAACAAATTTAAACCTTTTGTAGACCTTTTAGCTACTTATTGGAACCAGAAGGAAAGTCAATAAGTGACTTTTTGACCTTTGGGAGAAAAATTTGTTCAGTAGGTCAAATATGGACTTCTGTACTGCCATAATATGTATAAAAAAAATTAAAAAAAAAAATTTTTTACCTTTTGTAGACCTTTTAGCTACTTATTGGAATCAGAAGGAAAGTCAATAAGTGACTTTTTGACCTTTGGGAGGAAAATTTGTTCAGTAGGTCAAATATGGACTTCTGTACTGCCATAATATGTATAAAAAAAAAATTACCTTTTGTAGACCTTTTAGCTACTTATTGGAACCAGAAGGAAAGTCAATAAGTGACTTTTTGACCTTTGGGAGAAAAATTTGTTCAGTAGGTCAAATATGGACTTCTGTACTGCCATAATATGTATAAAAAAAAATTACCTTTTGTAGACCTTTTAGCTACTTATTGGAACCAGAAGGAAAGTCAATAAGTGACTTTTTGACCTTTGGGAGGAAAATTTGTTCAGTAGGTCAAATATGGACTTCTTGTACAGCCATAACATGTAAAAAAAAAAACACAAAACAAATGTAAACCTTTTGTAGACCTTTTAGCTACTTATTGGAACCAGAAGGAAAGTCAATAAGTGACTTTTTGACCTTTGGGAGAAAAATTTGTTCAGTAGGTCAAATATGGACTTCTGTACTGCCATAATATGTATAAAAAAAAAAAAAATAAAAAAAAATGTTTTACCTTTTGTAGACCTTTTAGCTACTTATTGGAATCAGAAGGAAAGTCAATAAGTGACTTTTTGACCTTTGGGAAAAAAATTTGTTCAGTCGATCAAATATGGACTTCTGTACAGCCATAATATGTAAAAAAAAAAAAAAAAAAAAAAAAATTACAAAAAAAAAAATTAAAACTTTTGTAGACCTTTTAGGTACTTATTGGAATCAGAAGGAAAGTCAATAAGTGACTTTTTGACCTTTGGGACAAAATTGTGTTCAGTAGGTCAAATATGGACTTCTGTACAGCAATAATATGTAAAAAAAAAAAAAAACACAAAACAAATTTAAACCTTTTGTAGACCTTTTAGCTACTTATTGGAACCAGAAGGAAAGTCAATAAGTGACTTTTTGACCTTTGGGAGGAAAATTTGTTCAGTAGGTCAAATATGGACTTCTGTACTGCCATAATATGTATAAAAAAAATAAAAAAAAATAAAAAAAATTTTTTTAATCTTTTGTAGACCTTTTAGCTACTTATTGGATCCAGAAGGAAAGTCAATAAGTGACTTTTTGACCTTTGGGAGAAAAATTTGTTCAGTAGGTCAAATATGGACTTCTGTACTGCCATAATATGTATAAAAAAATAAAAAAATAAAAAATAAAAAATAAATTAATCTTTTGTAGACCTTTTAGCTACTTCTTGGAACCAGAAGGAAAGTTAATAAGTAGCTAAAAAAAAATTTTTTTAACCCTGTGTAGACCTTTTAGGTACTTATTGGAAACATAAGGAAAGTCAATGAGTGACTTTTTGACCTTTGTGACAAAAATTTGTTCAGTAGGTCAAATATGCACTTTGTACAGCCATAATATGTATAAAAAAATAAAAAAAAATAACAAAAATGTTTTACCTTTTGTAGACCTTTTAGCTACTTATTGGAATCAGAAGGAAAGTCAATAAGTGACTTTTTGACCTTTGGGGAAAAAATTTGTTCAGTAGATCAAATATGGACTTCTGTACAGCCATAATATGTAAAAAAAAAAAAAAAAAAAAAAAAATTGTAGACCTTTTAGATACTTATTGGAACCAGAAGGAAAGTCAATAAGTGACTTTTTGACCTTTGTGACAAAAAATTTGTTCAGTAGGTCAAATATGGACTTTGTACAGCCATAATATGTATAAAAAAATTAAAAAAAATTTTTTACCTTTTGTAGACATTTTAGCTACTTATTGGAATCAGAAGGAAAATCAATAAGTGACTTTTTGACCTTTGGGAAAAAAAATTGTTCAGTAGATCAAATATGGACTTCTGTACAGCCATAATATGTAAAAAAAAAAAAAAAACACAAAACAAATTTAAACCTTTTGTAGACCTTTTAGCTACTTATTGGAACCAGAAGGAAAGTCAATAAGTGACTTTTTGACCTTTGGGAGAAAAATTTGTTCAGTAGGTCAAATATGGACTTCTGTACTGCCATAATATGTATAAAAAAATAAATAAATAAAAAATAAAAAAAAAATTAATCTTTTGTAGACCTTTTAGCTACTTCTTGGAACCAGAAGGAAAGTCAATAAGTAGCTAAAAAAAAATTTTTTTAACCCTTTGTAGACCTTTTAGGTACATATTGGAAACATAAGGAAAGTCAATGAGTGACTTTTTGACCTTTGTGACAAAAATTTGTTCAGTAGGTCAAATATGGACTTTGTACAGCCATAATATGTATAAAAAAAAAAAAAAAATTTAAAAAATTTGTAGACCTTTTAGCTTCTTATTGGAACCAGAAGGAAAGTCAATAAGTGACTTTTTGACCTTTGGGACAAAAATGTGTTCAGTAGGTCAAATATGGACTTCTTTACAGCCATAATATGTAAAAAAAAAAAAACACAAAACAAATGTAAACCTTTTGTAGACCTTTTAGCTACTTATTGGAACCAGAAGGAAAGTCAATAAGTGACTTTTTGACCTTTGGGAAAAAAAATTGTTCAGTAGATCAAATATGGACTTCTGTACTGCCATAATATGTATAAAAAAAATAAAAAAATAAAAAAATAAAAAAAATTAAAAATTTGTAGACCTTTTAGCTACTTATTGGAACCAGAAGGAAAGTCAATAAGTGACTTTTTGACCTTTGGGACAAAAATGTGTTCAGTAGGTCAAATATGGACTTCTGTACAGCCATAATATGTAAAAAAAAAAAAAAACACAAAACAAATTTAAACCTTTTGTAGACCTTTTAGCTACTTATTGGAATCAGAAGGAAAGTCAATAAGTGACTTTTTGACCTTTGGGAAAAAAATTTGTTCAGTAGATCAAATATGGACTTCTGTACTGCCATAACATGTATTAAAAAAACAACAAAAAAAACAAATTTAAATTGTTCAGTATGTCAAATATGGACTTCTTGTACAGCCATAATATGTAAAGAAAAAAAAGAAAAAAACAAACAAACCTTATTGGACTTATTGGAACCAGATGGAAAGTCAATGAGTGACTTTTTGACCTTTGGAAAAAAAATGTGTTCAGTAGGTCAAATATGGACTTCTTGTACAGCCATAATATTTAAAAAAAAAAAAAAAAAAAAAAAAATCCAAACCATTTTTACACCTGTAAGCTACTTATTGGAATCAGAAGGAAAGTCAATAAGTGACTTTTTGACCTTTGGGACAAAAATGTGTTCAGTAGGACAAATATGGACTTCTGTACTGCAATATTATGTATAAAAAAATAAAAAAATAAAAAATAAAATAAAAATAAATCTTTTGTAGACCTTTTAGCTACTTCTTGGAACCAGAAGGAAAGTTAATAAGTAGCTAAAAAATTTTTTTTTTAACCCTTTGTAGACCTTTTAGGTACTTATTGGAAACATAAGGAAAGTCAATGAGTGACTTTTTGACCTTTGTGACAAAAATTGGTTCAGTAGGTCAAATATGGACTTTGTACAGCCATAATATGTATAAAAAAATAAATTAAAAAAAACATTTTTTTTTACCTTTTGTAGACCTTATAGCTACTTATTGGAATCAGAAGGAAAGTCAATAAGTGACTTTTTGACCTTTGGGAGGAAAATTTGTTCAGTAGGTCACATATGGACTTTGTACAGCCATAATATGTAAAAAAAAAAAAAAACACAAAACAAATTTAAACCTTTTGTAGACCTTTTAGCTACTTATTGGAACCAGAAGGAAAGTCAATAAGTGACTTTTTGACCTTTGGGAGAAAAATTTGTTCAGTAGGTCAAATATGGACTTTTGTACTGCCATAATATGTATAAAAAAAATTTAAAAAATTTTTTTTTTTACCTTTTGTAGACCTTTTAGCTACTTATTGGAATCAGAAGGAAAGTCAATAAGTGACTTTTTGACCTTTGGGAGGAAAATTTGTTCAGTAGGTCAAATATGGACTTCTGTACTGCCATAATATGTATAAAAAAAAAATTACCTTTTGTAGACCTTTTAGCTACTTATTGGAACCAGAAGGAAAGTCAATAAGTGACTTTTTGACCTTTGGGAGAAAAATTTGTTCAGTAGGTCAAATATGGACTTCTGTACTGCCATAATATGTATAAAAAAAAAAATTACCTTTTGTAGACCTTTTAGCTACTTATTGGAACCAGAAGGAAAGTCAATAAGTGACTTTTTGACCTTTGGAATGAAAATTTGTTCAGTAGGTCAAATATGGACTTCTTGTACAGCCATAACATGTAAAAAAAAAACACAAAACAAATGTAAACCTTTTGTAGACCTTTTAGCTACTTATTGGAACCAGAAGGAAAGTCAATAAGTGACTTTTTGACCTTTGGGAGAAAAATTTGTTCAGTAGGTCAAATATGGACTTCTGTACTGCCATAATATGTATAAAAAAATAAAAAATAAAAAAAAATGTTTTACCTTTTGTAGACCTTTTAGCTACTTATTGGAATCAGAAGGAAAGTCAATAAGTGACTTTTTGACCTTTGGGAAAAAAATTTGTTCAGTCGATCAAATATGGACTTCTGTACAGCCATAATATGTAAAAAAAAAAAAAAAAAAAAAAAATTACAAAAAAAAAAATTTAAACTTTTGTAGACCTTTTAGGTACTTATTGGAAACATAAGGAAAGTCAATGAGTGACTTTTTGACCTTTTTGACAAAAATTTGTTCAGTAGGTCAAATATGGACTTTGTACAGCCGTAATATGTATAAAAAAAAAAAAAAAATTTACCTTTTGCAGACCTTTTAGCTACTTATTGGAATCAGAAGGAAAGTCAATAAGTGACTTTTTGACCTTTGGGACAAAATTGTGTTCAGTAGGTCAAATATGGACTTCTGTACAGCAATAATATGTAAAAAAAAAAAAAACACAAAACAAATTTAAACCTTTTGTAGACCTTTTAGCTACTTATTGGAACCAGAAGGAAAGTCAATAAGTGACTTTTTGACCTTTGGGAGGAAAATTTGTTCAGTAGGTCAAATATGGACTTCTGTACTGCCATAATATGTATAAAAAAATAAAAAAATAAAAAATAAAAAATAAATTAATCTTTTGTAGACCTTTTAGCTACTTCTTGGAACCAGAAGGAAAGTCAATAAGTAGCTAAAAAAAATTTTTTTAACCCTTTGTAGACCTTTTAGGTACTTATTGGAAACATAAGGAAAGTCAATGAGTGACTTTTTGACCTTTGTGACAAAAATTGGTTCAGTAGGTCAAATATGGACTTTGTACAGCCATAATATGTATAAAAAAATAAATTAAAAAAAACAATTTTTTTTACCTTTTGTAGACCTTATAGCTACTTATTGGAATCAGAAGGAAAGTCAATAAGTGACTTTTTGACCTTTGGGAGGAAAATTTGTTCAGTAGGTCACATATGGACTTTGTACAGCCATAATATGTAAAAAAAAAAAAAAACACAAAACAAATTTAAACCTTTTGTAGACCTTTTAGCTACTTATTGGAACCAGAAGGAAAGTCAATAAGTGACTTTTTGACCTTTGGGAGAAAAATTTGTTCAGTAGGTCAAATATGGACTTCTGTACTGCCATAATATGTATAAAAAAAATTAAAAAAAAAATTTTTTTACCTTTTGTAGACCTTTTAGCTACTTATTGGAATCAGAAGGAAAGTCAATAAGTGACTTTTTGACCTTTGGGAGGAAAATTTGTTCAGTAGGTCAAATATGGACTTCTGTACTGCCATAATATGTATAAAAAAAAAATTACCTTTTGTAGACCTTTTAGCTACTTATTGGAACCAGAAGGAAAGTCAATAAGTGACTTTTTGACCTTTGGGAGAAAAATTTGTTCAGTAGGTCAAATATGGACTTCTGTACTGCCATAATATGTATAAAAAAAAATTACCTTTTGTAGACCTTTTAGCTACTTATTGGAACCAGAAGGAAAGTCAATAAGTGACTTTTTGACCTTTGGGAGGAAAATTTGTTCAGTAGGTCAAATATGGACTTCTTGTACAGCCATAACATGTAAAAAAAAAAACACAAAACAAATGTAAACCTTTTGTAGACCTTTTAGCTACTTATTGGAACCAGAAGGAAAGTCAATAAGTGACTTTTTGACCTTTGGGAGAAAAATTTGTTCAGTAGGTCAAATATGGACTTCTGTACTGCCATAATATGTATAAAAAAAAAAAAAATAAAAAAAAATGTTTTACCTTTTGTAGACCTTTTAGCTACTTATTGGAATCAGAAGGAAAGTCAATAAGTGACTTTTTGACCTTTGGGAAAAAAATTTGTTCAGTCGATCAAATATGGACTTCTGTACAGCCATAATATGTAAAAAAAAAAAAAAAAAAAAAAAAATTACAAAAAAAAAAATTAAAACTTTTGTAGACCTTTTAGGTACTTATTGGAATCAGAAGGAAAGTCAATAAGTGACTTTTTGACCTTTGGGACAAAATTGTGTTCAGTAGGTCAAATATGGACTTCTGTACAGCAATAATATGTAAAAAAAAAAAAAACACAAAACAAATTTAAACCTTTTGTAGACCTTTTAGCTACTTATTGGAACCAGAAGGAAAGTCAATAAGTGACTTTTTGACCTTTGGGAGGAAAATTTGTTCAGTAGGTCAAATATGGACTTCTGTACTGCCATAATATGTATAAAAAAAATAAAAAAAAATAAAAAAAAATTTTTTAATCTTTTGTAGACCTTTTAGCTACTTATTGGATCCAGAAGGAAAGTCAATAAGTGACTTTTTGACCTTTGGGAGAAAAATTTGTTCAGTAGGTCAAATATGGACTTCTGTACTGCCATAATATGTATAAAAAAATAAAAAAATAAAAAATAAAAAATAAATTAATCTTTTGTAGACCTTTTAGCTACTTCTTGGAACCAGAAGGAAAGTTAATAAGTAGCTAAAAAAAAATTTTTTTAACCCTGTGTAGACCTTTTAGGTACTTATTGGAAACATAAGGAAAGTCAATGAGTGACTTTTTGACCTTTGTGACAAAAATTTGTTCAGTAGGTCAAATATGCACTTTGTACAGCCATAATATGTATAAAAAAATAAAAAAAAATAACAAAAATGTTTTACCTTTTGTAGACCTTTTAGCTACTTATTGGAATCAGAAGGAAAGTCAATAAGTGACTTTTTGACCTTTGGGGAAAAAATTTGTTCAGTAGATCAAATATGGACTTCTGTACAGCCATAATATGTAAAAAAAAAAAAAAAAAAAAAAAAATTGTAGACCTTTTAGATACTTATTGGAACCAGAAGGAAAGTCAATAAGTGACTTTTTGACCTTTGTGACAAAAAATTTGTTCAGTAGGTCAAATATGGACTTTGTACAGCCATAATATGTATAAAAAAATTAAAAAAAAATTTTTACCTTTTGTAGACATTTTAGCTACTTATTGGAATCAGAAGGAAAATCAATAAGTGACTTTTTGACCTTTGGGAAAAAAAATTGTTCAGTAGATCAAATATGGACTTCTGTACAGCCATAATATGTAAAAAAAAAAAAAAAACACAAAACAAATTTAAACCTTTTGTAGACCTTTTAGCTACTTATTGGAACCAGAAGGAAAGTCAATAAGTGACTTTTTGACCTTTGGGAGAAAAATTTGTTCAGTAGGTCAAATATGGACTTCTGTACTGCCATAATATGTATAAAAAAATAAATAAATAAAAAATAAAAAAAAAATTAATCTTTTGTAGACCTTTTAGCTACTTCTTGGAACCAGAAGGAAAGTCAATAAGTAGCTAAAAAAAAATTTTTTTAACCCTTTGTAGACCTTTTAGGTACATATTGGAAACATAAGGAAAGTCAATGAGTGACTTTTTGACCTTTGTGACAAAAATTTGTTCAGTAGGTCAAATATGGACTTTGTACAGCCATAATATGTATAAAAAAAATTAAAAAAAAAATTTTTTTTACCTTTTGTAGACCTTTTATCTACTTATTGGAATCAGAAGGAAAGTCAATAAGTGACTTTTTGACCTTTGGGAAAAAAATTTGTTCAGTAGATCAAATATGGACTTCTGTACTGCCATAATATGTAAAAAAAAAAAAAAAAAAAAAAAAAAAAAATTAAAAAATTTGTAGACCTTTTAGCTACTTATTGGAACCAGAAGGAAAGTCAATAAGTGACTTTTTGACCTTTGGGACAAAAATGTGTTCAGTAGGTCAAATATGGACTTCTGTACAGCCATAATATGTAAAAAAAAAAAAAAAAACACAAAACAAAACAAAACAAATTTAAACCTTTTGTAGACCTTTTAGCTACTTATTGGAACCAGAAGGAAAGTCAATAAGTGACTTTTTGACCTTTGGGAGAAAAATTTGTTCAGTAGGTCAAATATGGACTTCTGTACTGCCATAATATGTATTAAAAAAATAAAATAAAAAAAATAAATAAAAATGTTTACCTTTTGCAGACCTTTTAGCTACTTATTGGAATCAGAAGGAAAGTCAATAAGTGACTTTTTGACCTTTGGGACAAAATTGTGTTCAGTAAGTCAAATATGGACTTCTGTACAGCCATAATATGTAAAAAAAAAAAAAAAAAAAAAAAATTTAAACCTTTTGTAGACCTTTTAGCTACTTATTGGAACCAGAAGGAAAGTCAATAAGTGACTTTTTGACCTTTGGGAGAAAAATTTGTTCAGTAGGTCAAATATGGACTTCTTGTACAGCCATAATATGTAAAAAAAAAAAAAAAAAAATTACCTTTTGTAGACCTTTTAGCTACTTATTGGAATCAGAAGGAAAGTCAATAAGTGACTTTTTGACCTTTGGGAGGAAAATTTGTTCAGTTGGTCACATATGGACTTTGTACAGCCATAATATGTAAAAAAAAAAAAAAAATACCTTTTGTAGACCTTTTAGCTACTTATTGGAACCAGAAGGAAAGTCAATAAGTGACTTTTTGACCTTTGGGAGGAAAATTTGTTCAGTAGGTCAAATATGGACTTCTTGTACAGCCATAACATGTA
>NW_027645756.1:50000-57500 GCF_949357685.1 Gobio gobio
TTCAGTAGGTCAAATATGGACTTCTGTACAGCAATAATATGTAAAAAAAAAAAAACACAAAACAAATTTAAACCTTTTGTAGACCTTTTAGCTACTTATTGGAACCAGAAGGAAAGTCAATAAGTGACTTTTTGACCTTTGGGAGGAAAATTTGTTCAGTAGGTCAAATATGGACTTCTGTACTGCCATAATATGTATAAAAAAAAAAAAATAAAAAAAAATTTTTTTTTAATCTTTTGTAGACCTTTTAGCTACTTATTGGATCCAGAAGGAAAGTCAATAAGTGACTTTTTGACCTTTGGGAGAAAAATTTGTTCAGTAGGTCAAATACGGACTTCTGTACTGCCATAATATGTATAAAAAAATAAAAAAATAAAAAATAAAAAATAAATTAATCTTTTGTAGACCTTTTAGCTACTTCTTGGAACCAGAAGGAAAGTTAATAAGTAGCTAAAAAAAAAAATTTTTAACCCTGTGTAGACCTTTTAGGTACTTATTGGAAACATAAGGAAAGTCAATGAGTGACTTTTTGACCTTTGTGACAAAAATTTGTTCAGTAGGTCAAATATGCACTTTGTACAGCCATAATATGTATAAAAAAATAAAAAAAAATAACAAAAATGTTTTACCTTTTGTAGACCTTTTAGCTACTTATTGGAATCAGAAGGAAAGTCAATAAGTGACTTTTTGACCTTTGGGGAAAAAATTTGTTCAGTAGATCAAATATGGACTTCTGTACAGCCATAATATGTAAAAAAAAAAAAAAAAAAAAAAAATTGTAGACCTTTTAGATACTTATTGGAACCAGAAGGAAAGTCAATAAGTGACTTTTTGACCTTTGTGACAAAAAATTTGTTCAGTAGGTCAAATATGGACTTTGTACAGCCATAATATGTATAAAAAAATTAAAAAAAATTTTTTACCTTTTGTAGACATTTTAGCTACTTATTGGAATCAGAAGGAAAATCAATAAGTGACTTTTTGACCTTTGGGAAAAAAAATTGTTCAGTAGATCAAATATGGACTTCTGTACAGCCATAATATGTAAAAAAAAAAAAAAAACACAAAACAAATTTAAACCTTTTGTAGACCTTTTAGCTACTTATTGGAACCAGAAGGAAAGTCAATAAGTGACTTTTTGACCTTTGGGAGAAAAATTTGTTCAGTAGGTCAAATATGGACTTCTGTACTGCCATAATATGTATAAAAAAATAAATAAATAAAAAATAAAAAATAAATTAATCTTTTGTAGACCTTTTAGCTACTTCTTGGAACCAGAAGGAAAGTCAATAAGTAGCTAAAAAAATTTTTTTTAACCCTTTGTAGACCTTTTAGGTACATATTGGAAACATAAGGAAAGTCAATGAGTGACTTTTTGACCTTTGTGACAAAAATTTGTTCAGTAGGTCAAATATGGACTTTGTACAGCCATAATATGTATAAAAAAAATTAAAAAAAAAAAATTTTTTTACCTTTTGTAGACCTTTTATCTACTTATTGGAATCAGAAGGAAAGTCAATAAGTGACTTTTTGACCTTTGGGAAAAAAATTTGTTCAGTAGATCAAATATGGACTTCTGTACTGCCATAATATGTAAAAAAAAAAAAAAAAAAAAAAAAAAAAAAATTAAAAAATTTGTAGACCTTTTAGCTACTTATTGGAACCAGAAGGAAAGTCAATAAGTGACTTTTTGACCTTTGGGACAAAAATGTGTTCAGTAGGTCAAATATGGACTTCTGTACAGCCATAATATGTAAAAAAAAAAAAAAAAAACACAAAACAAAACAAAACAAATTTAAACCTTTTGTAGACCTTTTAGCTACTTATTGGAACCAGAAGGAAAGTCAATAAGTGACTTTTTGACCTTTGGGAGAAAAATTTGTTCAGTAGGTCAAATATGGACTTCTGTACTGCCATAATATGTATTAAAAAAATAAAATAAAAAAAATAAATAAAAATGTTTTACCTTTTGCAGACCTTTTAGCTACTTATTGGAATCAGAAGGAAAGTCAATAAGTGACTTTTTGACCTTTGGGACAAAATTGTGTTCAGTAGGTCAAATATGGACTTCTGTACAGCCATAATATGTAAAAAAAAAAAAAAACACAAAACAAAACAAATTTAAACCTTTTGTAGACCTTTTAGCTACTTATTGGAACCAGAAGGAAAGTCAATAAGTGACTTTTTGACCTTTGGGAGAAAAATTTGTTCAGTAGGTCAAATATGGACTTCTTGTACAGCCATAATATGTAAAAAAAAAAAAAAAAAAAATTACCTTTTGTAGACCTTTTAGCTACTTATTGGAATCAGAAGGAAAGTCTATAAGTGACTTTTTGACCTTTGGGAGGAAAATTTGTTCAGTTGGTCACATATGGACTTTGTACAGCCATAATATGTAAAAAAAAAAAAAAAATACCTTTTGTAGACCTTTTAGCTACTTATTGGAACCAGAAGGAAAGTCAATAAGTGACTTTTTGACCTTTGGGAGGAAAATTTGTTCAGTAGGTCAAATATGGACTTCTTGTACAGCCATAACATGTAAAAAAAAAACACAAAACAAATGTAAACCTTTTGTAGACCTTTTAGCTACTTATTGGAACCAGAAGGAAAGTCAATAAGTGACTTTTTGACCTTTGGGAGAAAAATTTGTTCAGTAGGTCAAATATGGACTTCTGTACTGCCATAATATGTATAAAAAAAATAAATAAAAAAAAAATAAATAAAAATGTTTTACCTTTTGTAGACCTTTTAGCTACTTGTTGGAATCAGAAGGAAAGTCAATAAGTGACTTTTTGACCTTTGGGAAAAAAATTTGTTCAGTAGATCAAATATGGACTTCTGTACAGCCATAATATGTAAAAAAAAAAAAAAAAAAACAAATTTAAACCTTTTGTAGACCTTTTAGCTACTTATTGGAACCAGAAGGAAAGTCAATAAGTGACTTTTTGACCTTTGGGAAAAAAATTTGTTCAGTAGATCAAATATGGACTTCTGTACAGCCATAATATGTATAAAAAAATACATAAATAAAAAATAAAAAATAAATTAATCTTTTGTAGACCTTTTAGCTACTTCTTGGAACCAGAAGGAAAGTTAATAAGTAGCTAAAAAAAATTTTTTTTAACCCTGTGTAGACCTTTTAGGTACTTATTGGAAACATAAGGAAAGTCAATGAGTGACTTTTTGACCTTTGTGACAAAAATTTGTTCAGTAGGTCAAATATGCACTTTGTACAGCCATAATATGTATAAAAAAATAAAAAAAATAAAAAAAATGTTTTACCTTTTGTAGACCTTTTAGCTACTTATTGGAATCAGAAGGAAAGTCAATAAGTGACTTTTTGACCTTTGGGAAAAAAATTTGTTCAGTAGATCAAATATGGACTTCTGTACAGCCATAATATGTAAAAAAAAAAAAAAAAACACAAAACAAATTTAAACCTTTTGTAGACCTTTTAGCTACTTATTGGAACCAGAAGGAAAGTCAATAAGTGACTTTTTGACCTTTAGGAGGAAAATTTGTTCAGTAGGTCAAATATGGACTTCTGTACTGCCATAATATGTAAAAAAAAAAAAAAAAAAAAATGTGTAGACCTTTTAGCTACTTATTGGAACCAGAAGGAAAGTCAATAAGTGACTTTTTGACCTTTGTGACAAAAAATTTGTTCAGTAGGTCAAATATGGACTTTGTACAGCCATAATATGTATTAAAAAAAAAATAAAAAATAAAAAAAAAATGTTTTACCTTTTGTAGACATTTTAGCTACTTATTGGAATCAGAAGGAAAGTCAATAAGTGACTTTTTGACCTTTGGGAAAAAAATTTGTTCAGTAGATCAAATATGGACTTCTGTACAGCCATAATATGTAAAAAAAAAAAAAAAAACACAAAACAAATTTAAACCTTTTGTAGACCTTTTAGCTACTTATTGGAACCAGAAGGAAAGTCAATAAGTGACTTTTTGACCTTTGGGAGAGAAATTTGTTCAGTAGGTCAAATATGGACTTTGTACAGCCATAATATGTATAAAAAAATTAAAAAAAAATTAAAAAAAATGTTTTACCTTTTGTAGACATTTTAGCTACTTATTGGAATCAGAAGGAAAGTCAATAAGTGACTTTTTGACCTTTGGGAAAAAAATTTGTTCAGTAGATCAAATATGGACTTCTGTACAGCCATAATATGTATAAAAAAATAAAAAAATAAAAAATAAAAAATAAATTAATCTTTTGTAGACCTTTTAGCTACTTATTGGAACCAGAAGGAAAGTTAATAAGTAGCTAAAAAAAATTTTTTTTAACCCTGTGTAGACCTTTTAGCTACTTATTGGAATCAGAAGGAAAGTCAATAAGTGACTTTTTGACCTTTGGGGAAAAAATTTGTTCAGTAGATCAAATATGGACTTTGTACAGCCATAATATGTATAAAAAAATTAAAAAAATTTTTTTACCTTTTGTAGACATTTTAGCTACTTATTGGAATCAGAAGGAAAATCAATAAGTGACTTTTTGACCTTTGGGAAAAAAAATTGTTCAGTAGATCAAATATGGACTTCTGTACAGCCATAATATGTAAAAAAAAAAAAAAAAACACAAAACAAATTTAAACCTTTTGTAGACCTTTTAGCTACTTATTGGAACCAGAAGGAAAGTCAATAAGTGACTTTTTGACCTTTGGGAGAAAAATTTGTTCAGTAGGTCAAATATGGACTTCTGTACTGCCATAATATGTATAAAAAAATAAATAAATAAAAAATAAAAAAAAAATTAATCTTTTGTAGACCTTTTAGCTACTTCTTGGAACCAGAAGGAAAGTCAATAAGTAGCTAAAAAAATTTTTTTTTAACCCTTTGTAGACCTTTTAGGTACAAATTGGAAACATAAGGAAAGTCAATGAGTGACTTTTTGACCTTTGTGACAAAAATTTGTTCAGTAGGTCAAATATGGACTTTGTACAGCCATAATATGTATAAAAAAAATTAAAAAAAATTTTTTTTTTTACCTTTTGTAGACCTTTTATCTACTTATTGGAATCAGAAGGAAAGTCAATAAGTGACTTTTTGACCTTTGGGAAAAAAATTTGTTCAGTAGATCAAATATGGACTTCTGTACTGCCATAATATGTAAAAAAAAAAAAAAAAAAAAAAAAAAAAAAAATTAAAAAATTTGTAGACCTTTTAGCTACTTATTGGAACCAGAAGGAAAGTCAATAAGTGACTTTTTGACCTTTGGGACAAAAATGTGTTCAGTAGGTCAAATATGGACTTCTGTACAGCCATAATATGTAAAAAAAAAAAAAAAAAACACAAAACAAAACAAAACAAATTTAAACCTTTTGTAGACCTTTTAGCTACTTATTGGAACCAGAAGGAAAGTCAATAAGTGACTTTTTGACCTTTGGGAGAAAAATTTGTTCAGTAGGTCAAATATGGACTTCTGTACTGCCATAATATGTATTAAAAAAATAAAATAAAAAAAATAAATAAAAATGTTTTACCTTTTGCAGACCTTTTAGCTACTTATTGGAATCAGAAGGAAAGTCAATAAGTGACTTTTTGACCTTTGGGACAAAATTGTGTTCAGTAGGTCAAATATGGACTTCTGTACAGCCATAATATGTAAAAAAAACTAAAACAAAACAAATTTAAACCTTTTGTAGACCTTTTAGCTACGTATTGGAACCAGAAGGAAAGTCAATAAGTGACTTTTTGACCTTTGGGAGAAAAATTTGTTCAGTAGGTCAAATATGGACTTCTTGTACAGCCATAATATGTAAAAAAAAAAAAAAAAAAATTACCTTTTGTAGACCTTTTAGCTACTTATTGGAATCAGAAGGAAAGTCAATAAGTGACTTTTTGACCTTTGGGAGGAAAATTTGTTCAGTTGGTCACATATGGACTTTGTACAGCCATAATATGTAAAAAAAAAAAAAAAAATACCTTTTGTAGACCTTTTAGCTACTTATTGGAACCAGAAGGAAAGTCAATAAGTGACTTTTTGACCTTTGGGAGGAAAATTTGTTCAGTAGGTCAAATATGGACTTCTTGTACAGCCATAACATGTAAAAAAAAAACACAAAACAAATGTAAACCTTTTGTAGACCTTTAAGCTACTTATTGGAACCAGAAGGAAAGTCAATAAGTGACTTTTTGACCTTTGGGAGAAAAATTTGTTCAGTAGGTCAAATATGGACTTCTGTACTGCCATAATATGTATAAAAAAAATAAATAAATAAAAAATAAAAAAAAATGTTTTACCTTTTGTAGACCTTTTAGCTACTTGTTGGAATCAGAAGGAAAGTCAATAAGTGACTTTTTGACCTTTGGGAAAAAAATTTGTTCAGTAGATCAAATATGGACTTCTGTACTGCCATAATATGTATAAAAAAAATAAATAAAAAAAAAATAAAAAAAAAAATTAAAACTTTTGTAGACCTTTTAGGTACTTATTGGAAACATAAGGAAAGTCAATGAGTGACTTTTTGACCTTTGGGAGAAAAATTTGTTCAGTAGGTCAAATATGGACTTCTGTACTGCCATAATATGTATAAAAAAATACATAAATAAAAAATAAAAAATAAATTAATCTTTTGTAGACCTTTTAGCTACTTCTTGGAACCAGAAGGAAAGTTAATAAGTAGCTAAAAAAAAAATTTTTTAACCCTGTGTAGACCTTTTAGGTACTTATTGGAAACATAAGGAAAGTCAATGAGTGACTTTTTGACCTTTGTGACAAAAATTTGTTCAGTAGGTCAAATATGCACTTTGTACAGCCATAATATGTATAAAAAAATAAAAAAATAAAAAAAATTTGTTTTACCTTTTGTAGACCTTTTAGCTACTTATTGGAATCAGAAGGAAAGTCAATAAGTGACTTTTTGACCTTTGGGAAAAAAATTTGTTCAGTAGATCAAATATGGACTTCTGTACAGCCATAATATGTAAAAAAAAAAAAAAACACAAAACAAATTTAAACCTTTTGTAGACCTTTTAGCTACTTATTGGAACCAGAAGGAAAGTCAATAAGTGACTTTTTGACCTTTAGGAGGAAAATTTGTTCAGTAGGTCAAATATGGACTTCTGTACTGCCATAATATGTAAAAAAAAAAAAAAAAAAAAAAAAAAAAAAAATGTGTAGACCTTTTAGCTACTTATTGGAACCAGAAGGAAAGTCAATAAGTGACTTTTTGACCTTTGTGACAAAAAATTTGTTCAGTAGGTCAAATATGGACTTTGTACAGCCATAATATGTATAAAAAAATTAAAAAAAAATTAAAAAAAATGTTTTACCTTTTGTAGACATTTTAGCTACTTATTGGAATCAGAAGGAAAGTCAATAAGTGACTTTTTGACCTTTGGGAAAAAAATTTGTTCAGTAGATCAAATATGGACTTCTGTACAGCCATAATATGTAAAAAAAAAAAAAAAACACAAAACAAATTTAAACCTTTTGTAGACCTTTTAGCTACTTATTGGAATCAGAAGGAAAGTCAATAAGTGACT
>NW_027645756.1:60000-95000 GCF_949357685.1 Gobio gobio
TACTGCCATAATATGTATAAAAAAAAAAAAATAAAAAAAAATTTTTTTTTAATCTTTTGTAGACCTTTTAGCTACTTATTGGATCCAGAAGGAAAGTCAATAAGTGACTTTTTGACCTTTGGGAGAAAAATTTGTTCAGTAGGTCAAATATGGACTTCTGTACTGCCATAATATGTATAAAAAAATAAAAAAATAAAAAATAAAAAATAAATTAATCTTTTGTAGACCTTTTAGCTACTTCTTGGAACCAGAAGGAAAGTTAATAAGTAGCTAAAAAAAAAAATTTTTAACCCTGTGTAGACCTTTTAGGTACTTATTGGAAACATAAGGAAAGTCAATGAGTGACTTTTTGACCTTTGTGACAAAAATTTGTTCAGTAGGTCAAATATGCACTTTGTACAGCCATAATATGTATAAAAAAATAAAAAAAAATAACAAAAATGTTTTACCTTTTGTAGACCTTTTAGCTACTTATTGGAATCAGAAGGAAAGTCAATAAGTGACTTTTTGACCTTTGGGGAAAAAATTTGTTCAGTAGATCAAATATGGACTTCTGTACAGCCATAATATGTAAAAAAAAATTAAAAAAATTTTTTTACCTTTTGTAGACATTTTAGCTACTTATTGGAATCAGAAGGAAAATCAATAAGTGACTTTTTGACCTTTGGGAAAAAAAATTGTTCAGTAGATCAAATATGGACTTCTGTACAGCCATAATATGTAAAAAAAAAAAAAAAACACAAAACAAATTTAAACCTTTTGTAGACCTTTTAGCTACTTATTGGAACCAGAAGGAAAGTCAATAAGTGACTTTTTGACCTTTGGGAGAAAAATTTGTTCAGTAGGTCAAATATGGACTTCTGTACTGCCATAATATGTATAAAAAAATAAATAAATAAAAAATTAAAAAAAAATTAATCTTTTGTAGACCTTTTAGCTACTTCTTGGAACCAGAAGGAAAGTCAATAAGTAGCTAAAAAAAATTTTTTTTAACCCTTTGTAGACCTTTTAGGTACATATTGGAAACATAAGGAAAGTCAATGAGTGACTTTTTGACCTTTGTGACAAAAATTTGTTCAGTAGGTCAAATATGGACTTTGTACAGCCATAATATGTATAAAAAAAATTAAAAAAAAAATTTTTTTTTACCTTTTGTAGACCTTTTATCTACTTATTGGAATCAGAAGGAAAGTCAATAAGTGACTTTTTGACCTTTGGGAAAAAAATTTGTTCAGTAGATCAAATATGGACTTCTGTACTGCCATAATATGTAAAAAAAAAAAAAAAAAAAAAAAAAAAAAAATTAAAAAATTTGTAGACCTTTTAGCTACTTATTGGAACCAGAAGGAAAGTCAATAAGTGACTTTTTGACCTTTGGGACAAAAATGTGTTCAGTAGGTCAAATATGGACTTCTGTACAGCCATAATATGTAAAAAAAAAAAAAAAAAACACAAAACAAAACAAAACAAATTTAAACCTTTTGTAGACCTTTTAGCTACTTATTGGAACCAGAAGGAAAGTCAATAAGTGACTTTTTGACCTTTGGGAGAAAAATTTGTTCAGTAGGTCAAATATGGACTTCTGTACTGCCATAATATGTATTAAAAAAATAAAATAAAAAAAATAAATAAAAATGTTTTACCTTTTGCAGACCTTTTAGCTACTTATTGGAATCAGAAGGAAAGTCAATAAGTGACTTTTTGACCTTTGGGACAAAATTGTGTTCAGTAGGTCAAATATGGACTTCTGTACAGCCATAATATGTAAAAAAAAAAAAAAACACAAAACAAAACAAATTTAAACCTTTTGTAGACCTTTTAGCTACTTATTGGAACCAGAAGGAAAGTCAATAAGTGACTTTTTGACCTTTGGGAGAAAAATTTGTTCAGTAGGTCAAATATGGACTTCTTGTACAGCCATAATATGTAAAAAAAAAAAAAAAAAAAATTACCTTTTGTAGACCTTTTAGCTACTTATTGGAATCAGAAGGAAAGTCAATAAGTGACTTTTTGACCTTTGGGAGGAAAATTTGTTCAGTTGGTCACATATGGACTTTGTACAGCCATAATATGTAAAAAAAAAAAAAAATACCTTTTGTAGACCTTTTAGCTACTTATTGGAACCAGAAGGAAAGTCAATAAGTGACTTTTTGACCTTTGGGAGGAAAATTTGTTCAGTAGGTCAAATATGGACTTCTTGTACAGCCATAACATGTAAAAAAAAAACACAAAACAAATGTAAACCTTTTGTAGACCTTTTAGCTACTTATTGGAACCAGAAGGAAAGTCAATAAGTGACTTTTTGACCTTTGGGAGAAAAATTTGTTCAGTAGGTCAAATATGGACTTCTGTACTGCCATAATATGTATAAAAAAAATAAATAAAAAAAAAATAAAAAAAAATGTTTTACCTTTTGTAGACCTTTTAGCTACTTGTTGGAATCAGAAGGAAAGTCAATAAGTGACTTTTTGACCTTTGGGAAAAAAATTTGTTCAGTAGATCAAATATGGACTTCTGTACAGCCATAATATGTAAAAAAAAAAAAAAAAAAAAAAATTACAAAAAAAAAAATTAAAACTTTTGTAGACCTTTTAGGTACTTATTGGAAACATAAGGAAAGTCAATGAGTGACTTTTTGACCTTTGGGAGAAAAATTTGTTCAGTAGGTCAAATATGGACTTCTGTACTGCCATAATATGTATAAAAAAATAAATAAATAAAAAATAAAAAATAAATTAATCTTTTGTAGACCTTTTAGCTACTTCTTGGAACCAGAAGGAAAGTTAATAAGTAGCTAAAAAAAATTTTTTTTAACCCTGTGTAGACCTTTTAGGTACTTATTGGAAACATAAGGAAAGTCAATGAGTGACTTTTTGACCTTTGTGACAAAAATTTGTTCAGTAGGTCAAATATGCACTTTGTACAGCCATAATATGTATAAAAAAATAAAAAAAAATAAAAAAAATTTTTTACCTTTTGTAGACCTTTTAGCTACTTATTGGAATCAGAAGGAAAGTCAATAAGTGACTTTTTGACCTTTGGGAAAAAAATTTGTTCAGTAGATCAAATATGGACTTCTGTACAGCCATAATATGTAAAAAAAAAAAAAAAACACAAAACAAATTTAAACCTTTTGTAGACCTTTTAGCTACTTATTGGAACCAGAAGGAAAGTCAATAAGTGACTTTTTGACCTTTAGGAGGAAAATATTTTCAGTAGGTCAAATATGGACTTCTGTACTGCCATAATATGTAAAAAAAAAAAAAAAAAAAAAATGTGTAGACCTTTTAGCTACTTATTGGAACCAGAAGGAAAGTCAATAAGTGACTTTTTGACCTTTGTGACAAAAAATTTGTTCAGTAGGTCAAATATGGACTTTGTACAGCCATAATATGTATAAAAAAATTAAAAAAAATTTAAAAAAAAAAGTTTTACCTTTTGTAGACATTTTAGCTACTTATTGGAATCAGAAGGAAAGTCAATAAGTGACTTTTTGACCTTTGGGAAAAAAATTTGTTCAGTAGATCAAATATGGACTTCTGTACAGCCATAATATGTAAAAAAAAAAAAAAAAAACACAAAACAAATTTAAACCTTTTGTAGACCTTTTAGCTACTTATTGGAACCAGAAGGAAAGTCAATAAGTGACTTTTTGACCTTTGGGAGAGAAATTTGTTCAGTAGGTCAAATATGGACTTTGTACAGCCATAATATGTATAAAAAAATTAAAAAAAAATTAAAAAAAATGTTTTACCTTTTGTAGACATTTTAGCTACTTATTGGAATCAGAAGGAAAGTCAATAAGTGACTTTTTGACCTTTGGGAAAAAAATTTGTTCAGTAGATCAAATATGGACTTCTGTACAGCCATAATATGTATAAAAAAATAAAAAAATAAAAAATAAAAAATAAATTAATCTTTTGTAGACCTTTTAGCTACTTATTGGAACCAGAAGGAAAGTTAATAAGTAGCTAAAAAAAATTTTTTTTAACCCTGTGTAGACCTTTTAGCTACTTATTGGAATCAGAAGGAAAGTCAATAAGTGACTTTTTGACCTTTGGGGAAAAAATTTGTTCAGTAGATCAAATATGGACTTCTGTACAGCCATAATATGTAAAAAAAAAAAAAAAAAAAAAAAAAATTGTAGACCTTTTAGATACTTATTGGAACCAGAAGGAAAGTCAATAAGTGACTTTTTGACCTTTGTGACAAAAAATTTGTTCAGTAGATCAAATATGGACTTCTGTACAGCCATAATATGTAAAAAAAAAAAAAAAAAAAAAAAAATTGTAGACCTTTTAGCTACTTATTGGAATCAGAAGGAAAATCAATAAGTGACTTTTTGACCTTTGGGAAAAAAAATTGTTCAGTAGATCAAATATGGACTTCTGTACAGCCATAATATGTAAAAAAAAAAAAAAAACACAAAACAAATTTAAACCTTTTGTAGACCTTTTAGCTACTTATTGGAACCAGAAGGAAAGTCAATAAGTGACTTTTTGACCTTTGGGAGAAAAATTTGTTCAGTAGGTCAAATATGGACTTCTGTACTGCCATAATATGTATAAAAAAATAAATAAATAAAAAATAAAAAAAAAATTAATCTTTTGTAGACCTTTTAGCTACTTCTTGGAACCAGAAGGAAAGTCAATAAGTAGCTAAAAAAAAATTTTTTTAACCCTTTGTAGACCTTTTAGGTACATATTGGAAACATAAGGAAAGTCAATGAGTGACTTTTTGACCTTTGTGACAAAAATTTGTTCAGTAGGTCAAATATGGACTTTGTACAGCCATAATATGTATAAAAAAAATTAAATTTTTTTTTTTTTTTTACCTTTTGTAGACCTTTTATCTACTTATTGGAATCAGAAGGAAAGTCAATAAGTGACTTTTTGACCTTTGGGAAAAAAATTTGTTCAGTAGATCAAATATGGACTTCTGTACTGCCATAATATGTAAAAAAAAAAAAAAAAAAAAAAAAAAAAAATTAAAAAATTTGTAGACCTTTTAGCTACTTATTGGAACCAGAAGGAAAGTCAATAAGTGACTTTTTGACCTTTGGGACAAAAATGTGTTCAGTAGGTCAAATATGGACTTCTGTACAGCCATAATATGTAAAAAAAAAAAAAAAAAACACAAAACAAAACAAAACAAATTTAAACCTTTTGTAGACCTTTTAGCTACTTATTGGAACCAGAAGGAAAGTCAATAAGTGACTTTTTGACCTTTGGGAGAAAAATTTGTTCAGTAGGTCAAATATGGACTTCTGTACTGCCATAATATGTATTAAAAAAATAAAATAAAAAAAATAAATAAAAATGTTTTACCTTTTGCAGACCTTTTAGCTACTTATTGGAATCAGAAGGAAAGTCAATAAGTGACTTTTTGACCTTTGGGACAAAATTGTGTTCAGTAGGTCAAATATGGACTTCTGTACAGCCATAATATGTAAAAAAAACAAAAACAAAACAAATTTAAACCTTTTGTAGACCTTTTAGCTACGTATTGGAACCAGAAGGAAAGTCAATAAGTGACTTTTTGACCTTTGGGAGAAAAATTTGTTCAGTAGGTCAAATATGGACTTCTTGTACAGCCATAATATGTAAAAAAAAAAAAAAAAAAAATTACCTTTTGTAGACCTTTTAGCTACTTATTGGAATCAGAAGGAAAGTCAATAAGTGACTTTTTGACCTTTGGGAGGAAAATTTGTTCAGTTGGTCACATATGGACTTTGTACAGCCATAATATGTAAAAAAAAAAAAAAAAATACCTTTTGTAGACCTTTTAGCTACTTATTGGAACCAGAAGGAAAGTCAATAAGTGACTTTTTGACCTTTGGGAGGAAAATTTGTTCAGTAGGTCAAATATGGACTTCTTGTACAGCCATAACATGTAAAAAAAAAACACAAAACAAATGTAAACCTTTTGTAGACCTTTTAGCTACTTATTGGAACCAGAAGGAAAGTCAATAAGTGACTTTTTGACCTTTGGGAGAAAAATTTGTTCAGTAGGTCAAATATGGACTTCTGTACTGCCATAATATGTATAAAAAAAATAAATAAATAAAAAATAAAAAAAAATGTTTTACCTTTTGTAGACCTTTTAGCTACTTGTTGGAATCAGAAGGAAAGTCAATAAGTGACTTTTTGACCTTTGGGAAAAAAATTTGTTCAGTAGATCAAATATGGACTTCTGTACTGCCATAATATGTATAAAAAAAATAAATAAATAAAAAATAAAAAAAAAATTAAAACTTTTGTAGACCTTTTAGGTACTTATTGGAAACATAAGGAAAGTCAATGAGTGACTTTTTGACCTTTGGGAGAAAAATTTGTTCAGTAGGTCAAATATGGACTTCTGTACTGCCATAATATGTATAAAAAAATAAATAAATAAAAAATAAAAAATAAATTAATCTTTTGTAGACCTTTTAGCTACTTCTTGGAACCAGAAGGAAAGTTAATAAGTAGCTAAAAAAAAAATTTTTTAACCCTGTGTAGACCTTTTAGGTACTTATTGGAAACATAAGGAAAGTCAATGAGTGACTTTTTGACCTTTGTGACAAAAATTTGTTCAGTAGGTCAAATATGCACTTTGTACAGCCATAATATGTATAAAAAAATAAAAATAAATAAAAATTTGTTTTACCTTTTGTAGACCTTTTAGCTACTTATTGGAATCAGAAGGAAAGTCAATAAGTGACTTTTTGACCTTTGGGAAAAAAATTTGTTCAGTAGATCAAATATGGACTTCTGTACAGCCATAATATGTAAAAAAAAAAAAAAACACAAAACAAATTTAAACCTTTTGAAGACCTTTTAGCTACTTATTGGAACCAGAAGGAAAGTCAATAAGTGACTTTTTGACCTTTAGGAGGAAAATTTGTTCAGTAGGTCAAATATGGACTTCTGTACTGCCATAATATGTAAAAAAAAAAAAAAAAAAAAAAAAAAAAAAAAATGTGTAGACCTTTTAGCTACTTATTGGAACCAGAAGGAAAGTCAATAAGTGACTTTTTGACCTTTGTGACAAAAAATTTGTTCAGTAGGTCAAATATGGACTTTGTACAGCCATAATATGTATAAAAAAATTAAAAAAAAATTAAAAAAAATGTTTTACCTTTTGTAGACATTTTAGCTACTTATTGGAATCAGAAGGAAAGTCAATAAGTGACTTTTTGACCTTTGGGAAAAAAATTTGTTCAGTAGATCAAATATGGACTTCTGTACAGCCATAATATGTAAAAAAAAAAAAAAAACACAAAACAAATTTAAACCTTTTGTAGACCTTTTAGCTACTTATTGGAATCAGAAGGAAAGTCAATAAGTGACTTTTTGACCTTTGGGAAAAAAATTTGTTCAGTAGATCAAATATGGACTTCTGTACAGCCATAATATGTAAAAAAAAAAAAAAAAAAAAAAAATTACAAAAAAAAAAATTAAAACTTTTGTAGACCTTTTAGGTACTTATTGGAAACATAAGGAAAGTCAATGAGTGACTTTTTGACCTTTGGGAGAAAAATTTGTTCAGTAGGTCAAATATGGACTTCTGTACTGCCATAATATGTATAAAAAAAAAAAAAAAAAAAAATGTTTTACCTTTTGCAGACCTTTTAGCTACTTATTGGAATCAGAAGGAAAGTCAATAAGTGACTTTTTGACCTTTGGGACAAAATTGTGTTCAGTAGGTCAAATATGGACTTCTGTACAGCAATAATATGTAAAAAAAAAAAAACACAAAACAAATTTAAACCTTTTGTAGACCTTTTAGCTACTTATTGGAACCAGAAGGAAAGTCAATAAGTGACTTTTTGACCTTTGGGAGGAAAATTTGTTCAGTAGGTCAAATATGGACTTCTGTACTGCCATAATATGTATAAAATAAAAAAAAATAAAAAAAAAAAATTTTTTTAATCTTTTGTAGACCTTTTAGCTACTTATTGGATCCAGAAGGAAAGTCAATAAGTGACTTTTTGACCTTTGGGAGAAAAATTTGTTCAGTAGGTCAAATATGGACTTCTGTACTGCCATAATATGTATAAAAAAATAAAAAAATAAAAAATAAAAAATAAATTAATCTTTTGTAGACCTTTTAGCTACTTCTTGGAACCAGAAGGAAAGTTAATAAGTAGCTAAAAAAAAAATTTTTTAACCCTGTGTAGACCTTTTAGGTACTTATTGGAAACATAAGGAAAGTCAATGAGTGACTTTTTGACCTTTGTGACAAAAATTTGTTCAGTAGGTCAAATATGCACTTTGTACAGCCATAATATGTATAAAAAAATTAAAAAAAAAATTTTACCTTTTGTAGACATTTTAGCTACTTATTGGAATCAGAAGGAAAATCAATAAGTGACTTTTTGACCTTTGGGGAAAAAATTTGTTCAGTAGATCAAATATGGACTTCTGTACCAGCCATAATATGTAAAAAAAAAAAAAAAAAAAAAAAATTGTAGACCTTTTAGATACTTATTGGAACCAGAAGGAAAGTCAATAAGTGACTTTTTGACCTTTGTGACAAAAAATTTGTTCAGTAGGTCAAATATGGACTTTGTACAGCCATAATATGTATAAAAAAATTAAAAAAAATTTTTTACCTTTTGTAGACATTTTAGCTACTTATTGGAATCAGAAGGAAAATCAATAAGTGACTTTTTGACCTTTGGGAAAAAAAATTGTTCAGTAGATCAAATATGGACTTCTGTACAGCCATAATATGTAAAAAAAAAAAAAAAACACAAAACAAATTTAAACCTTTTGTAGACCTTTTAGCTACTTATTGGAACCAGAAGGAAAGTCAATAAGTGACTTTTTGACCTTTGGGAGAAAAATTTGTTCAGTAGGTCAAATATGGACTTCTGTACTGCCATAATATGTATAAAAAAATAAATAAATAAAAAATAAAAAAAAATTAATCTTTTGTAGACCTTTTAGCTACTTCTTGGAACCAGAAGGAAAGTCAATAAGTAGCTAAAAAAAAAATTTTTTAACCCTTTGTAGACCTTTTAGGTACATATTGGAAACATAAGGAAAGTCAATGAGTGACTGTTTGACCTTTGTGACAAAAATTTGTTCAGTAGGTCAAATATGGACTTTGTACAGCCATAATATGTATAAAAAAAATTTAAAAAAAAAAAATTTTTTACCTTTTGTAGACCTTTTATCTACTTATTGGAATCAGAAGGAAAGTCAATAAGTGACTTTTTGACCTTTGGGAAAAAAATTTGTTCAGTAGATCAAATATGGACTTCTGTACTGCCATAATATGTAAAAAAAAAAAAAAAAAAAAAAAAAAAAAAAAATTAAAAAATTTGTAGACCTTTTAGCTACTTATTGGAACCAGAAGGAAAGTCAATAAGTGACTTTTTGACCTTTGGGACAAAAATGTGTTCAGTAGGTCAAATATGGACTTCTGTACAGCCATAATATGTAAAAAAAAAAAAAAAAAACACAAAACAAAACAAAACAAATTTAAACCTTTTGTAGAACTTTTAGCTACTTATTGGAACCAGAAGGAAAGTCAATAAGTGACTTTTTGACCTTTGGGAGAAAAATTTGTTCAGTAGGTCAAATATGGACTTCTGTACTGCCATAATATGTATTAAAAAAATAAAATAAAAAAAATAAATAAAAATGTTTTACCTTTTGCAGACCTTTTAGCTACTTATTGGAATCAGAAGGAAAGTCAATAAGTGACTTTTTGACCTTTGGGACAAAATTGTGTTCAGTAGGTCAAATATGGACTTCTGTACAGCCATAATATGTAAAAAAAAAAAAAACACAAAACAAAACAAATTTAAACCTTTTGTAGACCTTTTAGCTACTTATTGGAACCAGAAGGAAAGTCAATAAGTGACTTTTTGACCTTTGGGAGAAAAATTTGTTCAGTAGGTCAAATATGGACTTCTTGTACAGCCATAATATGTAAAAAAAAAAAAAAAAAAATTACCTTTTGTAGACCTTTTAGCTACTTATTGGAATCAGAAGGAAAGTCAATAAGTGACTTTTTGACCTTTGGGAGGAAAATTTGTTCAGTTGGTCACATATGGACTTTGTACAGCCATAATATGTAAAAAAAAAAAAAAAAAATACCTTTTGTAGACCTTTTAGCTACTTATTGGAACCAGAAGGAAAGTCAATAAGTGACTTTTTGACCTTTGGGAGGAAAATTTGTTCAGTAGGTCAAATATGGACTTCTTGTACAGCCATAACATGTAAAAAAAAAACACAAAACAAATGTAAACCTTTTGTAGACCTTTTAGCTACTTATTGGAACCAGAAGGAAAGTCAATAAGTGACTTTTTGACCTTTGGGAGAAAAATTTGTTCAGTAGGTCAAATATGGACTTCTTGTACAGCCATAATATGTAAAAAAAAAAAAAAAAAAATTACCTTTTGTAGACCTTTTAGCTACTTATTGGAATCAGAAGGAAAGTCAATAAGTGACTTTTTGACCTTTGGGAGGAAAATTTGTTCAGTTGGTCACATATGGACTTTGTACAGCCATAATATGTAAAAAAAAAAAAAAAAATACCTTTTGTAGACCTTTTAGCTACTTATTGGAACCAGAAGGAAAGTCAATAAGTGACTTTTTGACCTTTGGGAGAAAAATTTGTTCAGTAGGTCAAATATGGACTTCTGTACTGCCATAATATGTATTAAAAAAATAAATAAAAAAAAAATAAAAAAAAATGTTTTACCTTTTGTAGACCTTTTAGCTACTTGTTGGAATCAGAAGGAAAGTCAATAAGTGACTTTTTGACCTTTGGGAAAAAAATTTGTTCAGTAGATCAAATATGGACTTCTGTACAGCCATAATATGTAAAAAAAAAAAAAAAACACAAAACAAATTTAAACCTTTTGTAGACCTTTTAGCTACTTATTGGAACCAGAAGGAAAGTCAATAAGTGACTTTTTGACCTTTAGGAGGAAAATTTGTTCAGTAGGTCAAATATGGACTTCTGTACTGCCATAATATGTAAAAAAAAAAAAAAAAAAAAAAAAAAAAAAAAAAAAAAAATGTGTAGACCTTTTAGCTACTTATTGGAACCAGAAGGAAAGTCAATAAGTGACTTTTTGACCTTTGTGACAAAAAATTTGTTCAGTAGGTCAAATATGGACTTTGTACAGCCATAATATGTATAAAAAAATTAAAAAAAAATTAAAAAAAATGTTTTACCTTTTGTAGACATTTTAGCTACTTATTGGAATCAGAAGGAAAGTCAATAAGTGACTTTTTGACCTTTGGGAAAAAAATTTGTTCAGTAGATCAAATATGGACTTCTGTACAGCCATAATATGTAAAAAAAAAAAAAAAACACAAAACAAATTTAAACCTTTTGTAGACCTTTTAGCTACTTATTGGAACCAGAAGGAAAGTCAATAAGTGACTTTTTGACCTTTGGGAGAGAAATTTGTTCAGTAGGTCAAATATGGACTTCTGTACTGCCATAATATGTATAAAAAAAAAAAAAAAAAAAAAAAAAAAAAAAAATGTTTTACCTTTTGTAGACCTTTTAGCTACTTATTGGAATCAGAAGGAAAGTCAATAAGTGACTTTTTGACCTTTGGGAAAAAAATTTGTTCAGTAGATCAAATATAGACTTCTGTACTGCCATAATATGTAAAAAAAAAAAAAAAAAAAAAAAATTGTAGACCTTTTAGATACTTATTGGAACCAGAAGGAAAGTCAATAAGTGACTTTTTGACCTTTGTGACAAAAAATTTGTTCAGTAGGTCAAATATGGACTTTGTACAGCCATAATATGTATAAAAAAATTAAAAAAAAATTTTTACCTTTTGTAGACATTTTAGCTACTTATTGGAATCAGAAGGAAAATCAATAAGTGACTTTTTGACCTTTGGGAAAAAAAATTGTTCAGTAGATCAAATATGGACTTCTGTACAGCCATAATATGTAAAAAAAAAAAAAAAACACAAAACAAATTTAAACCTTTTGTAGACCTTTTAGCTACTTATTGGAACCAGAAGGAAAGTCAATAAGTGACTTTTTGACCTTTGGGAGAAAAATTTGTTCAGTAGGTCAAATATGGACTTCTGTACTGCCATAATATGTATAAAAAAATAAATAAATAAAAAATAAAAAAAAATTAATCTTTTGTAGACCTTTTAGCTACTTCTTGGAACCAGAAGGAAAGTCAATAAGTAGCTAAAAAAAAAAATTTTTAACCCTTTGTAGACCTTTTAGGTACATATTGGAAACATAAGGAAAGTCAATGAGTGACTTTTTGACCTTTGTGACAAAAATTTGTTCAGTAGGTCAAATATGGACTTTGTACAGCCATAATATGTATAAAAAAAATTAAAAAAAAATTTTTTTTTTACCTTTTGTAGACCTTTTATCTACTTATTGGAATCAGAAGGAAAGTCAATAAGTGACTTTTTGACCTTTGGGAAAAAAATTTGTTCAGTAGATCAAATATGGACTTCTGTACTGCCATAATATGTAAAAAAAAAAAAAAAAAAAAAAAAAAAAAAAAAATTAAAAAATTTGTAGACCTTTTAGCTACTTATTGGAACCAGAAGGAAAGTCAATAAGTGACTTTTTGACCTTTGGGACAAAAATGTGTTCAGTAGGTCAAATATGGACTTCTGTACAGCCATAATATGTAAAAAAAAAAAAAAAAAAACACAAAACAAAACAAAACAAATTTAAACCTTTTGTAGACCTTTTAGCTACTTATTGGAACCAGAAGGAAAGTCAATAAGTGACTTTTTGACCTTTGGGAGAAAAATTTGTTCAGTAGGTCAAATATGGACTTCTGTACTGCCATAATATGTATTAAAAAAATAAAATAAAAAAAATAAATAAAAATGTTTTACCTTTTGCAGACCTTTTAGCTACTTATTGGAATCAGAAGGAAAGTCAATAAGTGACTTTTTGACCTTTGGGACAAAATTGTGTTCAGTAGGTCAAATATGGACTTCTGTACAGCCATAATATGTAAAAAAAAAAAAAAAAAACACAAAACAAAACAAATTTAAACCTTTTGTAGACCTTTTAGCTACTTATTGGAACCAGAAGGAAAGTCAATAAGTGACTTTTTGACCTTTGGGAGAAAAATTTGTTCAGTAGGTCAAATATGGACTTCTTGTACAGCCATAATATGTAAAAAAAAAAAAAAAAATTACCTTTTGTAGACCTTTTAGCTACTTATTGGAATCAGAAGGAAAGTCAATAAGTGACTTTTTGACCTTTGGGAGGAAAATTTGTTCAGTTGGTCACATATGGACTTTGTACAGCCATAATATGTAAAAAAAAAAAAAAAAATACCTTTTGTAGACCTTTTAGCTACTTATTGGAACCAGAAGGAAAGTCAATAAGTGACTTTTTGACCTTTGGGAGGAAAATTTGTTCAGTAGGTCAAATATGGACTTCTTGTACAGCCATAACATGTAAAAAAAAAAACACAAAACAAATGTAAACCTTTTGTAGACCTTTTAGCTACTTATTGGAACCAGAAGGAAAGTCAATAAGTGACTTTTTGACCTTTGGGAGAAAAATTTGTTCAGTAGGTCAAATATGGACTTCTGTACTGCCATAATATGTATAAAAAAAATAAATAAAAAAAAAATAAAAAAAAATGTTTTACCTTTTGTAGACCTTTTAGCTACTTGTTGGAATCAGAAGGAAAGTCAATAAGTTACTTTTTGACCTTTGGGAAAAAAATTTGTTCAGTAGATCAAATATGGACTTCTGTACAGCCATAATATGTAAAAAAAAAAAAAAAAAAAAAAATTACAAAAAAAAAAATTAAAACTTTTGTAGACCTTTTAGGTACTTATTGGAAACATAAGGAAAGTCAATGAGTGACTTTTTGACCTTTGGGAGAAATATTTGTTCAGTAGGTCAAATATGGACTTCTGTACTGCCATAATATGTATAAAAAAATAAATAAATAAAAAATAAAAAATAAATTAATCTTTTGTAGACCTTTTAGCTACTTCTTGGAACCAGAAGGAAAGTTAATAAGTAGCTAAAAAAAATTTTTTTTAACCCTGTGTAGACCTTTTAGGTACTTATTGGAAACATAAGGAAAGTCAATGAGTGACTTTTTGACCTTTGTGACAAAAATTTGTTCAGTAGGTCAAATATGCACTTTGTACAGCCATAATATGTATAAAAAAATAAAAAAAAATAACAAAAATTTTTTACCTTTTGTAGACCTTTTAGCTACTTATTGGAATCAGAAGGAAAGTCAATAAGTGACTTTTTGACCTTTGGGAAAAAAATTTGTTCAGTAGATCAAATATGGACTTCTGTACAGCCATAATATGTAAAAAAAAAAAAAAAACACAAAACAAATTTAAACCTTTTGTAGACCTTTTAGCTACTTATTGGAACCAGAAGGAAAGTCAATAAGTGACTTTTTGACCTTTAGGAGGAAAATTTGTTCAGTAGGTCAAATATGGACTTCTGTACTGCCATAATATGTAAAAAAAAAAAAAAAAAAAAAAAAAAAAAAAAAAAAATGTGTAGACCTTTTAGCTACTTATTGGAACCAGAAGGAAAGTCAATAAGTGACTTTTTGACCTTTGTGACAAAAAATTTGTTCAGTAGATCAAATATGGACTTCTGTACTGCCATAATATGTATAAAAAAATAAATAAATAAAAAATAAAAAATAAATTAATCTTTTGTAGACCTTTTAGCTACTTCTTGGAACCAGAAGGAAAGTTAATAAGTAGCTAAAAAAAAATTTTTTTAACCCTGTGTAGACCTTTTAGGTACTTATTGGAAACATAAGGAAAGTCAATGAGTGACTTTTTGACCTTTGTGACAAAAATTTGTTCAGTAGGTCAAATATGCACTTTGTACAGCCATAATATGTATAAAAAAATAAAAAAAAATAAAAAAATTTTTTTACCTTTTGTAGACCTTTTAGCTACTTATTGGAATCAGAAGGAAAGTCAATAAGTGACTTTTTGACCTTTGGGAAAAAAATTTGTTCAGTAGATCAAATATGGACTTCTGTACAGCCATAATATGTAAAAAAAGAAAAAAACACAAAACAAATTTAAACCTTTTGTAGACCTTTTAGCTACTTATTGGAACCAGAAGGAAAGTCAATAAGTGACTTTTTGACCTTTAGGAGGAAAATTTGTTCAGTAGGTCAAATATGGACTTCTGTACTGCCATAATATGTAAAAAAAAAAAAAAAAAAAAAAAAAAAAAAAAATGTGTAGACCTTTTAGCTACTTATTGGAACCAGAAGGAAAGTCAATAAGTGACTTTTTGACCTTTGTGACAAAAAATTTGTTCAGTAGGTCAAATATGGACTTTGTACAGCCATAATATGTATAAAAAATTTTAAAAAAAATTAAAAAAAATGTTTTACCTTTTGTAGACATTTTAGCTACTTATTGGAATCAGAAGGAAAGTCAATAAGTGACTTTTTTACCTTTGGGAAAAAAATTTGTTCAGTAGATCAAATATGGACTTCTGTACAGCCATAATATGTAAAAAAACAAAACAAAAAAAAAACAAATTTAAACCTTTTGTAGACCTTTTAGCTACTTATTGGAACCAGAAGGAAAGTCAATAAGTGACTTTTTGACCTTTGGGAGAGAAATTTGTTCAGTAGGTCAAATATGGACTTCTGTACTGCCATAATATGTATAAAAAAATAAATAAAAAAAAAATAAAAAAAAAAATGTTTTACCTTTTGTAGACCTTTTAGCTACTTATTGGAATCAGAAGGAAAGTCAATAAGTGACTTTTTGACCTTTGGGAGAAAAATTTGTTCAGTAGGTCAAATATGGACTTCTGTACTGCCATAATATGTATAAAAAAATAAATAAATAAAAAATAAAAAATAAATTAATCTTTTGTAGACCTTTTAGCTACTTCTTGGAACCAGAAGGAAAGTTAATAAGTAGCTAAAAAAAAATTTTTTTAACCCTGTGTAGACCTTTTAGGTACTTATTGGAAACATAAGGAAAGTCAATGAGTGACTTTTTGACCTTTGTGACAAAAATTTGTTCAGTAGGTCAAATATGCACTTTGTACAGCCATAATATGTATAAAAAAATATAAAAAAATAACAAATTTTTTTTACCTTTTGTAGACCTTTTAGCTACTTATTGGAATCAGAAGGAAAGTCAATAAGTGACTTTTTGACCTTTGGGAAAAAAATTTGTTCAGTAGATCAAATATGGACTTCTGTACAGCCATAATATGTAAAAAAAAAAAAAAAAAAAAAAAAATTACAAAAAAAAAAAATTAAAACTTTTGTAGACCTTTTAGGTACTTATTGGAAACATAAGGAAAGTCAATGAGTGACTTTTTGACCTTTGGGAGAAAAATTTGTTCAGTAGGTCAAATATGGACTTCTGTACTGCCATAATATGTATAAAAAAATAAATAAATAAAAAATAAAAAATAAATTAATCTTTTGTAGACCTTTTAGCTACTTCTTGGAACCAGAAGGAAAGTTAATAAGTAGCTAAAAAAAATTTTTTTTAACCCTGTGTAGACCTTTTAGGTACTTATTGGAAACATAAGGAAAGTCAATGAGTGACTTTTTGACCTTTGTGACAAAAATTTGTTCAGTAGGTCAAATATGCACTTTGTACAGCCATAATATGTATAAAAAAATAAAAAAAAAATAACAAAATTTTTTTACCTTTTGTAGACCTTTTAGCTACTTATTGGAATCAGAAGGAAAGTCAATAAGTGACTTTTTGACCTTTGGGAGGAAAATTTGTTCAGTAGGTCAAATATGGACTTCTGTACTGCCATAATATGTAAAAAAAAAAAAAAAAAAAAAAAATTGTAGACCTTTTAGCTACTTATTGGAACCAGAAGGAAAGTCAATAAGTGACTTTTTGACCTTTGTGACAAAAAATTTGTTCAGTAGGTCAAATATGGACTTTGTACAGCCATAATATGTATAAAAAAAATAAAAAAAAATTAAAAAAAATGTTTTACCTTTTGTAGACATTTTAGCTACTTATTGGAATCAGAAGGAAAGTCAATAAGTGACTTTTTGACCTTTGGGAAAAAAATTTGTTCAGTAGATCAAATATGGACTTCTGTACAGCCATAATATGTAAAAAAAAAAAAAAAAAACACAAAACAAATTTAAACCTTTTGTAGACCTTTTAGCTACTTATTGGAACCAGAAGGAAAGTCAATAAGTGACTTTTTGACCTTTGGGAGAGAAATTTGTTCAGTAGGTCAAATATGGACTTCTGTACTGCCATAATATGTATAAAAAAAAATATAAAAAATAAAAATAAAAAAATGTTTTACCTTTTGTAGACCTTTTAGCTACTTATTGGAATCAGAAGGAAAGTCAATAAGTGACTTTTTGACCTTTGGGAAAAAAATTTGTTCAGTAGATCAAATATGGACTTCTGTACAGCCATAATATGTAAAAAAAAAAAAACACAAAACAAATTTAAACCTTTTGTAGACCTTTTAGCTACTTATTGGAACCAGAAGGAAAGTCAATAAGTGACTTTTTGACCTTTGGGAGGAAAATTTGTTCAGTAGGTCAAATATGGACTTCTGTACTGCCATAATATGTAAAAAAAAAAAATAAATAAAAAAAAAATAAATAAATTTGTAGACCTTTTAGCTACTTATTGGAACCAGAAGGAAAGTCAATAAGTGACTTTTTGACCTTTGGGACAAAATTGTGTTCAGTAGGTCAAATATGGACTTCTGTACAGCCATAATATGTAAAAAAAAAAAAAACACAAAACAAAACAAAACAAATTTAAACCTTTTGTAGACCTTTTAGCTACTTATTGGAACCAGAAGGAAAGTCAATAAGTGACTTTTTGACCTTTGGAAGAAAAATTTGTTCAGTAGGTCAAATATGGACTTCTGTACTGCCATAATATGTATAAAATAAAAAATAAAAAAAAAATGTTTTACCTTTTGTAGACCTTTTAGCTACTTATTGGAATCAGAAGGAAAGTCAATAAGTGACTTTTTGACCTTTGGGAAAAAAAATTGTTCAGTCGATCAAATATGGACTTCTGTACAGCCATAATATGTAAAAAAAAAAAAAAAAAAAAAAATTACAAAAAAATTTTTTAAACTTTTGTAGACCTTTTAGGTACTTATTGGAAACATAAGGAAAGTCAATGAGTGACTTTTTGACCTTTTTGACAAAAATTTGTTCAGTAGGTCAAATATGGACTTTGTACAGCCGTAATATGTATAAAAAAAAAAAAATTACCTTTTGCAGACCTTTTAGCTACTTATTGGAATCAGAAGGAAAGTCAATAAGTGACTTTTTGACCTTTGGGACAAAATTGTGTTCAGTAGGTCAAATATGGACTTCTGTACAGCAATAATATGTAAAAAAAAAAAAACACAAAACAAATTTAAACCTTTTGTAGACCTTTTAGCTACTTATTGGAACCAGAAGGAAAGTCAATAAGTGACTTTTTGACCTTTGGGAGGAAAATTTGTTCAGTAGGTCAAATATGGACTTCTGTACTGCCATAATATGTATAAAAAAATAAATAAATAAATAAAAAAAAAATTTAATCTTTTGTAGACCTTTTAGCTACTTCTTGGAATCAGAAGGAAAGTCAATAAGTAGCTAAAAAAAAATTTTTAACCCTTTGTAGACCTTTTAGGTACTTATTGGAAACATAAGGAAAGTCAATGAGTGACTTTTTGACCTTTGTGACAAAAATTTGTTCAGTAGGTCAAATATGGACTTTGTACAGCCATAATATGTAAAAAAAAAAAAAAAAAAAAAAAAAAAAAATTTAAACCTTTTGTAGACCTTTTAGCTACTTATTGGATCCAGAAGGAAAGTCAATAAGTGACTTTTTGACCTTTGGGAGAAAAATTTGTTCAGTAGGTCAAATATGGACTTCTGTACTGCCATAATATGTATAAAAAAATAAAAAAATAAAAAATAAAAAATAAATTAATCTTTTGTAGACCTTTTAGCTACTTCTTGGAACCAGAAGGAGAGTTAATAAGTAGCTAAAAAAAAAAATTTTTAACCCTGTGTAGACCTTTTAGGTACTTATTGGAAACATAAGGAAAGTCAATGAGTGACTTTTTGACCTTTGTGACAAAAATTTGTTCAGTAGGTCAAATATGCACTTTGTACAGCCATAATATGTATAAAAAAATAAAAAATAATAACAAAAATGTTTTACCTTTTGTAGACCTTTTAGCTACTTATTGGAATCAGAAGGAAAGTCAATAAGTGACTTTTTGACCTTTGGGAAAAAAATTTGTTCAGTAGATCAAATATGGACTTCTGTACAGCCATAATATGTAAAAAAAAAAAAAAAAAAAAAAAACACAAAACAAATTTAAACCTTTTGTAGACCTTTTAGCTACTTATTGGAACCAGAAGGAAAGTCAATAAGTGACTTTTTGACCTTTGGTAGGAAAATTTGTTCAGTAGGTCAAATATGGACTTCTGTACTGCCATAATATGTAAAAAAAAAAAAAAAAAAAAAAAAATTGTAGACCTTTTAGATACTTATTGGAACCAGAAGGAAAGTCAATAAGTGACTTTTTGACCTTTGTGACAAAAAATTTGTTCAGTAGGTCAAATATGGACTTTGTACAGCCATAATATGTATAAAAAAATTAAAAAAAAATTAAAAAAATTTTTTTACCTTTTGTAGACATTTTTGCTACTTATTGGAATCAGAAGGAAAATCAATAAGTGACTTTTTGACCTTTGGGAAAAAAATTTGTTCAGTAGATCAAATATGGACTTCTGTACAGCCATAATATGTAAAAAAAAAAAAAAAAACACAAAACAAATTTAAACCTTTTGTAGACCTTTTAGCTACTTATTGGAACCAGAAGGAAAGTCAATAAGTGACTTTTTGACCTTTGGTAGGAAAATTTGTTCAGTAGGTCAAATATGGACTTCTGTACTGCCATAATATGTAAAAAAAAAAAAAAAAAAAAAAAAATTGTAGACCTTTTAGATACTTATTGGAACCAGAAGGAAAGTCAATAAGTGACTTTTTGACCTTTGTGACAAAAAATTTGTTCAGTAGGTCAAATATGGACTTTGTACAGCCATAATATGTATAAAAAAATTAAAAAAAAATTAAAAAATTTTTTTTACCTTTTGTAGACATTTTTGCTACTTATTGGAATCAGAAGGAAAATCAATAAGTGACTTTTTGACCTTTGGGAAAAAAATTTGTTCAGTAGATCAAATATGGACTTCTGTACAGCCATAATATGTAAAAAAAAAAAAAAAACACAAAACAAATTTAAACCTTTTGTAGACCTTTTAGCTACTTATTGGAACCAGAAGGAAAGTCAATAAGTGACTTTTTGACCTTTGGGAGAAAAATTTGTTCAGTAGGTCAAATATGGACTTCTGTACTGCCATAATATGTATATAAAAAAAAAAATAAAATAAAATAAAAAAATAATAATCTTTTGTAGACCTTTTAGCTACTTCTTGGAACCAGAAGGAAAGTCAATAAGTAGCTAAAAAAAAATTTTTTTAACCCTTTGTAGACCTTTTAGGTACATATTGGAAACATAAGGAAAGTCAATGAGTGACTTTTTGACCTTTGTGACAAAAATTTGTTCAGTAGGTCAAATATGGACTTTGTACAGCCATAATATGTATAAAAAAAAATAAAAAAATAAAAATTTTTTACCTTTTGTAGACCTTTTATCTACTTATTGGAATCAGAAGGAAAGTCAATAAGTGACTTTTTGACCTTTGGGAAAAAAATTTGTTCAGTAGATCAAATATGGACTTCTGTACTGCCATAATATGTAAAAAAAAAAAAAAAAAAAAAAAAAAAAAAAAAAAAATTTAAAAATTTGTAGACCTTTTAGCTACTTATTGGAACCAGAAGGAAAGTCAATAAGTGACTTTTTGACCTTTGGGACAAAAATGTGTTCAGTAGGTCAAATATGGACTTCTGTACAGCCATAATATGTAAAAAAAAAAAAAAAACACAAAACAAAACAAAACAAATTTAAAGGTCCCATGGCATGAAATTTTCATTTTATGAGGTATTTCAACATTAATATGAGTTCCCCTAGCCTGAATATTGTCCCCAAGTGGATAGAAATGTTGATCGGTGTAAAACCGAGTTCTGGCTGTCTCTCTCTGCCTTTGAGAAAATGACAGGCCAGACGAGCCAATCCTGAAGTCTCCTGGTTTGACGTCCAAGCAGGAGCGGTTTCCTCCCTTTCCCCGCCCAGAGAATCTGGCACGCCCATGCAAACGCTCGAGATCATTAACGTTACTTGTGAACGAGTGAACACTGGCAGTTTCTCAGTGTTTGGATGTACAAATGAAAACAGAAGTCTTTCTTCAGTTCCTTCTGATCTGTGATCATTGATTTCTTATGTGTAGCTTATTATTTATTATTTGTGGACACGCAGCGGCTTCTCTCTCTCCCGACAGAACGGTGTTTTCGTGTTTTCTATCTTGTGAGTCAGTGTTTTTGTACGTCCTTGTCGCGTCTATCTGTTCTAAAATGTGCATACAGTCTTTTCTGTTTAACATCAGCAGTCACATCTTTAGAGATAAACTTCACGCACGCCGAAGCTCGGCCTCCAACATCCCCGACCCCCAGTACTGCATCTGGCCCACAGCGGAGGCACCAAACGCGGCGTGAGATTAAGCAGAAGGAGGGTAAGCGTGAGGGTATCCGGCTAGGCTAGCCAGCTTTCCCCACAATAAACTGGATTACATTCGATTACAGCTGTTGTGTCTTTGTTTGCGCTGTGTAACTCAATGCGCGTCAATGACGCTATTCATATGATTGGAACATATCTAGAAATAATGCTATACTCAACACTTACTAACTCGTTCATCTCGCTGTAATGGTACATTGCATGTGTTACAAAGTTGGTAGAATAATGATGAAGAGGACTCGGTGTGACTGGGACTCGTGTTTATTCAGAACTCTCAGATACAAACACAATAAACTCGCGCTGTAGTTAACTCAGTAGTTACTATAAATAACTTTGTTAGCAATCGCTTTGTCTCCGTGATGTCCGGTTCGCGAACGAATCATTCTTTTGAATCGGTTCTTTTTAGTGAACCGAACCAGTTCACCAAATCGGACTGAATCGTTCTAAACGGTTCGCGTCTCGAGTCAGCGCTGATCCATAATTTACTAAAGTTACTAACTTTCTGACATGAGTGACAGCCCCTCCGACTAGAAATAAACTAATAACCTGAAGTATATGCTAGTAACTACAACAGTTCACCCTGAACTGAGACATGCTGAGAGAACTGATGAGAAGTGAACTCAGGTCCATCCGTCTCTCTGGCAGACTCGTGCCTGCTCGTGCCTCGTTAAACCACGCCCCCTCCGCTCATTTAAAATGGAAAGATGTCAGCCAATCACAACAGTGGGCGTTTTTACTGAAGTCTCACAGCAGACACGCCTCTTGAAGCAGGGCATTCAGCCACAGGGCAAACAGCAGTATAGAAAAAATGCCTTTTATTTCTAAATTATGACATTTTATGATGTAAAAATCATACTAATAATATAAGTACACCTCAGAAAACACTATAAAATAATAGAAAAATGCCATGCCATGGGACCTTTAAACCTTTTGTAGACCTTTTAGCTACTTATTGGAACCAGAAGGAAAGTCAATAAGTGACTTTTTGACCTTTGGGAGAAAAATTTGTTCAGTAGGTCAAATATGGACTTCTTGTACAGCCATAATATGTAAAAAAAAAAAAAAAAAAAAAAAATTACCTTTTGTAGACCTTTTAGCTACTTATTGGAATCAGAAGGAAAGTCAATAAGTGACTTTTTGACCTTTGGGAGGAAAATTTGTTCAGTAGGTCACATATGGACTTTGTACAGCCATAATATGTAAAAAAAAAAAAAAAAATTACCTTTTGTAGACCTTTTAGCTACTTATTGGAACCAGAAGGAAAGTCAATAAGTGACTTTTTGACATTTGGGAGAAAAATTTGTTCAGTAGGTCAAATATGGACTTCTGTACTGCCATAATATGTATATAAAAAAAAAAAAAAAATAAATAAAAAAAAAAATAATCTTTTGTAGACCTTTTAGCTACTTCTTGGAACCAGAAGGAAAGTCAATAAGTAGCTAAAAAAAATTTTTTTTAACCCTTTGTAGACCTTTTAGGTACATATTGGAAACATAAGGAAAGTCAATGAGTGACTTTTTGACCTTTGTGACAAAAATTTGTTCAGTAGGTCAAATATGGACTTTGTACAGCCATAATATGTATAAAAAAAAAATAAAATAAAAAATTTTTTTTACCTTTTGTAGACCTTTTATCTACTTATTGGAATCAGAAGGAAAGTCAATAAGTGACTTTTTGACCTTTGGGAAAAAAATTTGTTCAGTAGATCAAATATGGACTTCTGTACTGCCATAATATGTAAAAAAAAAAAAAAAAAAAAAAAAAAAAAAAAAAAATTAAAAAATTTGTAGACCTTTTAGCTACTTATTGGAACCAGAAGGAAAGTCAATAAGTGACTTTTTGACCTTTGGGACAAAAATGTGTTCAGTAGGTCAAATATGGACTTCTGTACAGCCATAATATGTAAAAAAAAAAAAAAAACACAAAACAAAACAAAACAAATTTAAAGGTCCCATGGCATGAAATTTTCATTTTATGAGGTATTTCAACATTAATATGAGTTCCCCTAGCCTGAATATTGTCCCCAAGTGGATAGAAATGTTGATCGGTGTAAAACCGAGTTCTGGCTGTCTCTCTCTGCCTTTGAGAAAATGACAGGCCAGACGAGCCAATCCTGAAGTCTCCTGGTTTGACGTCCAAGCAGGAGCGGTTTCCTCCCTTTCCCCGCCCAGAGAATCTGGCACGCCCATGCAAACGCTCGAGATCATTAACGTTACTTGTGAACGAGTGAACACTGGCAGTTTCTCAGTGTTTGGATGTACAAATGAAAACAGAAGTCTTTCTTCAGTTCCTTCTGATCTGTGATCATTGATTTCTTATGTGTAGCTTATTATTTATTATTTGTGGACACGCAGCGGCTTCTCTCTCTCCCGACAGAACGGTGTTTTCGTGTTTTCTATCTTGTGAGTCAGTGTTTTTGTACGTCCTTGTCGCGTCTATCTGTTCTAAAATGTGCATACAGTCTTTTCTGTTTAACATCAGCAGTCACATCTTTAGAGATAAACTTCACGCACGCCGAAGCTCGGCCTCCAACATCCCCGACCCCCAGTACTGCATCTGGCCCACAGCGGAGGCACCAAACGCGGCGTGAGATTAAGCAGAAGGAGGGTAAGCGTGAGGGTATCCGGCTAGGCTAGCCAGCTTTCCCCACAATAAACTGGATTACATTCGATTACAGCTGTTGTGTCTTTGTTTGCGCTGTGTAACTCAATGCGCGTCAATGACGCTATTCATATGATTGGAACATATCTAGAAATAATGCTATACTCAACACTTACTAACTCGTTCATCTCGCTGTAATGGTACATTGCATGTGTTACAAAGTTGGTAGAATAATGATGAAGAGGACTCGGTGTGACTGGGACTCGTGTTTATTCAGAACTCTCAGATACAAACACAATAAACTCGCGCTGTAGTTAACTCAGTAGTTACTATAAATAACTTTGTTAGCAATCGCTTTGTCTCCGTGATGTCCGGTTCGCGAACGAATCATTCTTTTGAATCGGTTCTTTTTAGTGAACCGAACCAGTTCACCAAATCGGACTGAATCGTTCTAAACGGTTCGCGTCTCGAGTCAGCGCTGATCCATAATTTACTAAAGTTACTAACTTTCTGACATGAGTGACAGCCCCTCCGACTAGAAATAAACTAATAACCTGAAGTATATGCTAGTAACTACAACAGTTCACCCTGAACTGAGACATGCTGAGAGAACTGATGAGAAGTGAACTCAGGTCCATCCGTCTCTCTGGCAGACTCGTGCCTGCTCGTGCCTCGTTAAACCACGCCCCCTCCGCTCATTTAAAATGGAAAGATGTCAGCCAATCACAACAGTGGGCGTTTTTACTGAAGTCTCACAGCAGACACGCCTCTTGAAGCAGGGCATTCAGCCACAGGGCAAACAGCAGTATAGAAAAAATGCCTTTTATTTCTAAATTATGACATTTTATGATGTAAAAATCATACTAATAATATAAGTACACCTCAGAAAACACTATAAAATAATAGAAAAATGCCATGCCATGGGACCTTTAAACCTTTTGTAGACCTTTTAGCTACTTATTGGAACCAGAAGGAAAGTCAATAAGTGACTTTTTGACCTTTGGGAGAAAAATTTGTTCAGTAGGTCAAATATGGACTTCTTGTACAGCCATAATATGTAAAAAAAAAAAAAAAAAAAAAAATTACCTTTTGTAGACCTTTTAGCTACTTATTGGAATCAGAAGGAAAGTCAATAAGTGACTTTTTGACCTTTGGGAGGAAAATTTGTTCAGTAGGTCACATATGGACTTTGTACAGCCATAATATGTAAAAAAAAAAAAAAAATTACCTTTTGTAGACCTTTTAGCTACTTATTGGAACCAGAAGGAAAGTCAATAAGTGACTTTTTGACCTTTGGGAGAAAAATTTGTTCAGTAGGTCAAATATGGACTTCTGTACTGCCATAATATGTATATAAAAAAAAATAAAAAAAAAATAAAAAAAAAATAATCTTTTGTAGACCTTTTAGCTACTTCTTGGAACCAGAAGGAAAGTCAATAAGTAGCTAAAAAAAAAATTTTTTAACCCTTTGTAGACCTTTTAGGTACATATTGGAAACATAAGGAAAGTCAATGAGTGACTTTTTGACCTTTGTGACAAAAATTTGTTCAGTAGGTCAAATATGGACTTTGTACAGCCATAATATGTATAAAAAAAATTAAAAAAAAAATTTTTTTTTACCTTTTGTAGACCTTTTATCTACTTATTGGAATCAGAAGGAAAGTCAATAAGTGACTTTTTGACCTTTGGGAAAAAAAATTGTTCAGTAGATCAAATATGGACTTCTGTACTGCCATAATATGTAAAAAAAAAAAAAAAAAAAAAAAAAAATTTAAAAATTTGTAGACCTTTTAGCTACTTATTGGAACCAGAAGGAAAGTCAATAAGTGACTTTTTGACCTTTGGGACAAAAATGTGTTCAGTAGGTCAAATATGGACTTCTGTACAGCCATAATATGTAAAAAAAAAAAAAAACACAAAACAAAACAAAACAAATTTAAAGGTCCCCTGGCATGAAATTTTCATTTTATGAGGTATTTCAACATTAATATGAGTTCCCCTAGCCTGAATATTGTCCCCAAGTGGATAGAAATGTTGATCGGTGTAAAACCGAGTTCTGGCTGTCTCTCTCTGCCTTTGAGAAAATGACAGGCCAGACGAGCCAATCCTGAAGTCTCCTGGTTTGACGTCCAAGCAGGAGCGGTTTCCTCCCTTTCCCCGCCCAGAGAATCTGGCACGCCCATGCAAACGCTCGAGATCATTAACGTTACTTGTGAACGAGTGAACACTGGCAGTTTCTCAGTGTTTGGATGTACAAATGAAAACAGAAGTCTTTCTTCAGTTCCTTCTGATCTGTGATCATTGATTTCTTATGTGTAGCTTATTATTTATTATTTGTGGACACGCAGCGGCTTCTCTCTCTCCCGACAGAACGGTGTTTTCGTGTTTTCTATCTTGTGAGTCAGTGTTTTTGTACGTCCTTGTCGCGTCTATCTGTTCTAAAATGTGCATACAGTCTTTTCTGTTTAACATCAGCAGTCACATCTTTAGAGATAAACTTCACGCACGCCGAAGCTCGGCCTCCAACATCCCCGACCCCCAGTACTGCATCTGGCCCACAGCGGAGGCACCAAACGCGGCGTGAGATTAAGCAGAAGGAGGGTAAGCGTGAGGGTATCCGGCTAGGCTAGCCAGCTTTCCCCACAATAAACTGGATTACATTCGATTACAGCTGTTGTGTCTTTGTTTGCGCTGTGTAACTCAATGCGCGTCAATGACGCTATTCATATGATTGGAACATATCTAGAAATAATGCTATACTCAACACTTACTAACTCGTTCATCTCGCTGTAATGGTACATTGCATGTGTTACAAAGTTGGTAGAATAATGATGAAGAGGACTCGGTGTGACTGGGACTCGTGTTTATTCAGAACTCTCAGATACAAACACAATAAACTCGCGCTGTAGTTAACTCAGTAGTTACTATAAATAACTTTGTTAGCAATCGCTTTGTCTCCGTGATGTCCGGTTCGCGAACGAATCATTCTTTTGAATCGGTTCTTTTTAGTGAACCGAACCAGTTCACCAAATCGGACTGAATCGTTCTAAACGGTTCGCGTCTCGAGTCAGCGCTGATCCATAATTTACTAAAGTTACTAACTTTCTGACATGAGTGACAGCCCCTCCGACTAGAAATAAACTAATAACCTGAAGTATATGCTAGTAACTACAACAGTTCACCCTGAACTGAGACATGCTGAGAGAACTGATGAGAAGTGAACTCAGGTCCATCCGTCTCTCTGGCAGACTCGTGCCTGCTCGTGCCTCGTTAAACCACGCCCCCTCCGCTCATTTAAAATGGAAAGATGTCAGCCAATCACAACAGTGGGCGTTTTTACTGAAGTCTCACAGCAGACACGCCTCTTGAAGCAGGGCATTCAGCCACAGGGCAAACAGCAGTATAGAAAAAATGCCTTTTATTTCTAAATTATGACATTTTATGATGTAAAAATCATACTAATAATATAAGTACACCTCAGAAAACACTATAAAATAATAGAAAAATGCCATGCCATGGGACCTTTAAACCTTTTGTAGACCTTTTAGCTACTTATTGGAACCAGAAGGAAAGTCAATAAGTGACTTTTTGACCTTTGGGAGAAAAATTTGTTCAGTAGGTCAAATATGGACTTCTTGTACAGCCATAATATGTAAAAAAAAAAAAAAAAAAAAAAAATTACCTTTTGTAGACCTTTTAGCTACTTATTGGAATCAGAAGGAAAGTCAATAAGTGACTTTTTGACCTTTGGGAGGAAAATTTGTTCAGTAGGTCACATATGGACTTTGTACAGCCATAATATGTAAAAAAAAAAAAAAAAATTACCTTTTGTAGACCTTTTAGCTACTTATTGGAACCAGAAGGAAAGTCAATAAGTGACTTTTTGACATTTGGGAGAAAAATTTGTTCAGTAGGTCAAATATGGACTTCTGTACTGCCATAATATGTATATAAAAAAAAAAAAAAAATAAATAAAAAAAAAAATAATCTTTTGTAGACCTTTTAGCTACTTCTTGGAACCAGAAGGAAAGTCAATAAGTAGCTAAAAAAAATTTTTTTTAACCCTTTGTAGACCTTTTAGGTACATATTGGAAACATAAGGAAAGTCAATGAGTGACTTTTTGACCTTTGTGACAAAAATTTGTTCAGTAGGTCAAATATGGACTTTGTACAGCCATAATATGTATAAAAAAAAAATAAAATAAAAAATTTTTTTTACCTTTTGTAGACCTTTTATCTACTTATTGGAATCAGAAGGAAAGTCAATAAGTGACTTTTTGACCTTTGGGAAAAAAATTTGTTCAGTAGATCAAATATGGACTTCTGTACTGCCATAATATGTAAAAAAAAAAAAAAAAAAAAAAAAAAAAAAAAAAAATTAAAAAATTTGTAGACCTTTTAGCTACTTATTGGAACCAGAAGGAAAGTCAATAAGTGACTTTTTGACCTTTGGGACAAAAATGTGTTCAGTAGGTCAAATATGGACTTCTGTACAGCCATAATATGTAAAAAAAAAAAAAAAACACAAAACAAAACAAAACAAATTTAAAGGTCCCATGGCATGAAATTTTCATTTTATGAGGTATTTCAACATTAATATGAGTTCCCCTAGCCTGAATATTGTCCCCAAGTGGATAGAAATGTTGATCGGTGTAAAACCGAGTTCTGGCTGTCTCTCTCTGCCTTTGAGAAAATGACAGGCCAGACGAGCCAATCCTGAAGTCTCCTGGTTTGACGTCCAAGCAGGAGCGGTTTCCTCCCTTTCCCCGCCCAGAGAATCTGGCACGCCCATGCAAACGCTCGAGATCATTAACGTTACTTGTGAACGAGTGAACACTGGCAGTTTCTCAGTGTTTGGATGTACAAATGAAAACAGAAGTCTTTCTTCAGTTCCTTCTGATCTGTGATCATTGATTTCTTATGTGTAGCTTATTATTTATTATTTGTGGACACGCAGCGGCTTCTCTCTCTCCCGACAGAACGGTGTTTTCGTGTTTTCTATCTTGTGAGTCAGTGTTTTTGTACGTCCTTGTCGCGTCTATCTGTTCTAAAATGTGCATACAGTCTTTTCTGTTTAACATCAGCAGTCACATCTTTAGAGATAAACTTCACGCACGCCGAAGCTCGGCCTCCAACATCCCCGACCCCCAGTACTGCATCTGGCCCACAGCGGAGGCACCAAACGCGGCGTGAGATTAAGCAGAAGGAGGGTAAGCGTGAGGGTATCCGGCTAGGCTAGCCAGCTTTCCCCACAATAAACTGGATTACATTCGATTACAGCTGTTGTGTCTTTGTTTGCGCTGTGTAACTCAATGCGCGTCAATGACGCTATTCATATGATTGGAACATATCTAGAAATAATGCTATACTCAACACTTACTAACTCGTTCATCTCGCTGTAATGGTACATTGCATGTGTTACAAAGTTGGTAGAATAATGATGAAGAGGACTCGGTGTGACTGGGACTCGTGTTTATTCAGAACTCTCAGATACAAACACAATAAACTCGCGCTGTAGTTAACTCAGTAGTTACTATAAATAACTTTGTTAGCAATCGCTTTGTCTCCGTGATGTCCGGTTCGCGAACGAATCATTCTTTTGAATCGGTTCTTTTTAGTGAACCGAACCAGTTCACCAAATCGGACTGAATCGTTCTAAACGGTTCGCGTCTCGAGTCAGCGCTGATCCATAATTTACTAAAGTTACTAACTTTCTGACATGAGTGACAGCCCCTCCGACTAGAAATAAACTAATAACCTGAAGTATATGCTAGTAACTACAACAGTTCACCCTGAACTGAGACATGCTGAGAGAACTGATGAGAAGTGAACTCAGGTCCATCCGTCTCTCTGGCAGACTCGTGCCTGCTCGTGCCTCGTTAAACCACGCCCCCTCCGCTCATTTAAAATGGAAAGATGTCAGCCAATCACAACAGTGGGCGTTTTTACTGAAGTCTCACAGCAGACACGCCTCTTGAAGCAGGGCATTCAGCCACAGGGCAAACAGCAGTATAGAAAAAATGCCTTTTATTTCTAAATTATGACATTTTATGATGTAAAAATCATACTAATAATATAAGTACACCTCAGAAAACACTATAAAATAATAGAAAAATGCCATGCCATGGGACCTTTAAACCTTTTGTAGACCTTTTAGCTACTTATTGGAACCAGAAGGAAAGTCAATAAGTGACTTTTTGACCTTTGGGAGAAAAATTTGTTCAGTAGGTCAAATATGGACTTCTTGTACAGCCATAATATGTAAAAAAAAAAAAAAAAAAAAAAATTACCTTTTGTAGACCTTTTAGCTACTTATTGGAATCAGAAGGAAAGTCAATAAGTGACTTTTTGACCTTTGGGAGGAAAATTTGTTCAGTAGGTCACATATGGACTTTGTACAGCCATAATATGTAAAAAAAAAAAAAAAATTACCTTTTGTAGACCTTTTAGCTACTTATTGGAACCAGAAGGAAAGTCAATAAGTGACTTTTTGACCTTTGGGAGAAAAATTTGTTCAGTAGGTCAAATATGGACTTCTGTACTGCCATAATATGTATATAAAAAAAAATAAAAAAAAAATAAAAAAAAAATAATCTTTTGTAGACCTTTTAGCTACTTCTTGGAACCAGAAGGAAAGTCAATAAGTAGCTAAAAAAAAAATTTTTTAACCCTTTGTAGACCTTTTAGGTACATATTGGAAACATAAGGAAAGTCAATGAGTGACTTTTTGACCTTTGTGACAAAAATTTGTTCAGTAGGTCAAATATGGACTTTGTACAGCCATAATATGTATAAAAAAAATTAAAAAAAAAATTTTTTTTTACCTTTTGTAGACCTTTTATCTACTTATTGGAATCAGAAGGAAAGTCAATAAGTGACTTTTTGACCTTTGGGAAAAAAAATTGTTCAGTAGATCAAATATGGACTTCTGTACTGCCATAATATGTAAAAAAAAAAAAAAAAAAAAAAAAAAATTTAAAAATTTGTAGACCTTTTAGCTACTTATTGGAACCAGAAGGAAAGTCAATAAGTGACTTTTTGACCTTTGGGACAAAAATGTGTTCAGTAGGTCAAATATGGACTTCTGTACAGCCATAATATGTAAAAAAAAAAAAAAACACAAAACAAAACAAAACAAATTTAAAGGTCCCCTGGCATGAAATTTTCATTTTATGAGGTATTTCAACATTAATATGAGTTCCCCTAGCCTGAATATTGTCCCCAAGTGGATAGAAATGTTGATCGGTGTAAAACCGAGTTCTGGCTGTCTCTCTCTGCCTTTGAGAAAATGACAGGCCAGACGAGCCAATCCTGAAGTCTCCTGGTTTGACGTCCAAGCAGGAGCGGTTTCCTCCCTTTCCCCGCCCAGAGAATCTGGCACGCCCATGCAAACGCTCGAGATCATTAACGTTACTTGTGAACGAGTGAACACTGGCAGTTTCTCAGTGTTTGGATGTACAAATGAAAACAGAAGTCTTTCTTCAGTTCCTTCTGATCTGTGATCATTGATTTCTTATGTGTAGCTTATTATTTATTATTTGTGGACACGCAGCGGCTTCTCTCTCTCCCGACAGAACGGTGTTTTCGTGTTTTCTATCTTGTGAGTCAGTGTTTTTGTACGTCCTTGTCGCGTCTATCTGTTCTAAAATGTGCATACAGTCTTTTCTGTTTAACATCAGCAGTCACATCTTTAGAGATAAACTTCACGCACGCCGAAGCTCGGCCTCCAACATCCCCGACCCCCAGTACTGCATCTGGCCCACAGCGGAGGCACCAAACGCGGCGTGAGATTAAGCAGAAGGAGGGTAAGCGTGAGGGTATCCGGCTAGGCTAGCCAGCTTTCCCCACAATAAACTGGATTACATTCGATTACAGCTGTTGTGTCTTTGTTTGCGCTGTGTAACTCAATGCGCGTCAATGACGCTATTCATATGATTGGAACATATCTAGAAATAATGCTATACTCAACACTTACTAACTCGTTCATCTCGCTGTAATGGTACATTGCATGTGTTACAAAGTTGGTAGAATAATGATGAAGAGGACTCGGTGTGACTGGGACTCGTGTTTATTCAGAACTCTCAGATACAAACACAATAAACTCGCGCTGTAGTTAACTCAGTAGTTACTATAAATAACTTTGTTAGCAATCGCTTTGTCTCCGTGATGTCCGGTTCGCGAACGAATCATTCTTTTGAATCGGTTCTTTTTAGTGAACCGAACCAGTTCACCAAATCGGACTGAATCGTTCTAAACGGTTCGCGTCTCGAGTCAGCGCTGATCCATAATTTACTAAAGTTACTAACTTTCTGACATGAGTGACAGCCCCTCCGACTAGAAATAAACTAATAACCTGAAGTATATGCTAGTAACTACAACAGTTCACCCTGAACTGAGACATGCTGAGAGAACTGATGAGAAGTGAACTCAGGTCCATCCGTCTCTCTGGCAGACTCGTGCCTGCTCGTGCCTCGTTAAACCACGCCCCCTCCGCTCATTTAAAATGGAAAGATGTCAGCCAATCACAACAGTGGGCGTTTTTACTGAAGTCTCACAGCAGACACGCCTCTTGAAGCAGGGCATTCAGCCACAGGGCAAACAGCAGTATAGAAAAAATGCCTTTTATTTCTAAATTATGACATTTTATGATGTAAAAATCATACTAATAATATAAGTACACCTCAGAAAACACTATAAAATAATAGAAAAATGCCATGCCATGGGACCTTTAAACCTTTTGTAGACCTTTTAGCTACTTATTGGAACCAGAAGGAAAGTCAATAAGTGACTTTTTGACCTTTGGGAGAAAAATTTGTTCAGTAGGTCAAATATGGACTTCTTGTACAGCCATAATATGTAAAAAAAAAAAAAAAAAAAAAAAATTACCTTTTGTAGACCTTTTAGCTACTTATTGGAATCAGAAGGAAAGTCAATAAGTGACTTTTTGACCTTTGGGAGGAAAATTTGTTCAGTAGGTCACATATGGACTTTGTACAGCCATAATATGTAAAAAAAAAAAAAAAAATTACCTTTTGTAGACCTTTTAGCTACTTATTGGAACCAGAAGGAAAGTCAATAAGTGACTTTTTGACCTTTGGGAGAAAAATTTGTTCAGTAGGTCAAATATGGACTTCTGTACTGCCATAATATGTATATAAAAAAAATAAATAAATAAATAAAAAAAAAAATAATCTTTTGTAGACCTTTTAGCTACTTCTTGGAACCAGAAGGAAAGTCAATAAGTAGCTAAAAAAAATTTTTTTTAACCCTTTGTAGACCTTTTAGGTACATATTGGAAACATAAGGAAAGTCAATGAGTGACTTTTTGACCTTTGTGACAAAAATTTGTTCAGTAGGTCAAATATGGACTTTGTACAGCCATAATATGTATAAAAAAAAATAAAAAAAAAATTTTTTTTTACCTTTTGTAGACCTTTTATCTACTTATTGGAATCAGAAGGAAAGTCAATAAGTGACTTTTTGACCTTTGGGAAAAAAATTTGTTCAGTAGATCAAATATGGACTTCTGTACTGCCATAATATGTATAAAAAAAAAAAAAAAAAAAAAAAAAAAAAAAAAAAATTAAAAAATTTGTAGACCTTTTAGCTACTTATTGGAACCAGAAGGAAAGTCAATAAGTGACTTTTTGACCTTTGGGACAAAAATGTGTTCAGTAGGTCAAATATGGACTTCTGTACAGCCATAATATGTAAAAAAAAAAAAAAAACACAAAACAAATTTAAAGGTCCCATGGCATGAAATTTTCATTTTATGAGGTATTTCAACATTAATATGAGTTCCCCTAGCCTGAATATTGTCCCCAAGTGGATAGAAATGTTGATCGGTGTAAAACCGAGTTCTGGCTGTCTCTCTCTGCCTTTGAGAAAATGACAGGCCAGACGAGCCAATCCTGAAGTCTCCTGGTTTGACGTCCAAGCAGGAGCGGTTTCCTCCCTTTCCCCGCCCAGAGAATCTGGCACGCCCATGCAAACGCTCGAGATCATTAACGTTACTTGTGAACGAGTGAACACTGGCAGTTTCTCAGTGTTTGGATGTACAAATGAAAACAGAAGTCTTTCTTCAGTTCCTTCTGATCTGTGATCATTGATTTCTTATGTGTAGCTTATTATTTATTATTTGTGGACACGCAGCGGCTTCTCTCTCTCCCGACAGAACGGTGTTTTCGTGTTTTCTATCTTGTGAGTCAGTGTTTTTGTACGTCCTTGTCGCGTCTATCTGTTCTAAAATGTGCATACAGTCTTTTCTGTTTAACATCAGCAGTCACATCTTTAGAGATAAACTTCACGCACGCCGAAGCTCGGCCTCCAACATCCCCGACCCCCAGTACTGCATCTGGCCCACAGCGGAGGCACCAAACGCGGCGTGAGATTAAGCAGAAGGAGGGTAAGCGTGAGGGTATCCGGCTAGGCTAGCCAGCTTTCCCCACAATAAACTGGATTACATTCGATTACAGCTGTTGTGTCTTTGTTTGCGCTGTGTAACTCAATGCGCGTCAATGACGCTATTCATATGATTGGAACATATCTAGAAATAATGCTATACTCAACACTTACTAACTCGTTCATCTCGCTGTAATGGTACATTGCATGTGTTACAAAGTTGGTAGAATAATGATGAAGAGGACTCGGTGTGACTGGGACTCGTGTTTATTCAGAACTCTCAGATACAAACACAATAAACTCGCGCTGTAGTTAACTCAGTAGTTACTATAAATAACTTTGTTAGCAATCGCTTTGTCTCCGTGA
>NW_027645756.1:97500-102500 GCF_949357685.1 Gobio gobio
AAAGTCAATAAGTGACTTTTTGACCTTTGGGAAAAAAATTTGTTCAATAGATCAAATATGGACTTCTGTACAGCCATAATATGTAAAAAAAAAAAAAACACAAAACAAATTTAAACCTTTTGTAGACCTTTTAGCCACTTATTGGAACCAGAAGGAAAGTCAATAAGTGACTTTTTGACCTTTGGGAGGAAAATTTGTTCAGTAGGTCAAATATGGACTTCTGTACTGCCATAATATGTAAAAAAAATAAAAAATAAATAAAAATAAATAAAAAAAAAAAAAAAAAACATGTGTAGACCTTTTAGCTACTTATTGGAACCAGAAGGAAAGTCAATAAGTGACTTTTTGACCTTTGTGACAAAAAATTTGTTCAGTAGGTCAAATATGGACTTTGTACAGCCATAATATGTATAAAAAAATAAAAAAAAAATAAAAAAAAATGTTTTACCTTTTGTAGACATTTTAGCTACTTATTGGAATCAGAAGGAAAGTCAATAAGTGACTTTTTGACCTTTGGTAAAAAAATTTGTTCAGTAGATCAAATATGGACTTCTGTACAGCCATAATATGTAAAAAAAAAAAAAAACACAAAACAAATTTAAACCTTTTGTAGACCTTTTAGCTACTTATTGGAACCAGAAGGAAAGTCAATAAGTGACTTTTTGACCTTTGGGAGAAAAATTTGTTCAGTAGGTCAAATATGGACTTCTTGTACAGCCATAATATGTAAAAAAAAAAAAAAAAAAAAATTACCTTTTGTAGACCTTTTAGCTACTTATTGGAATCAGAAGGAAAGTCAATAAGTGACTTTTTGACCTTTGGGAGGAAAATTTGTTCAGTTGGTCACATATGGACTTTGTACAGCCATAATATGTAAAAAAAAAAAAAAAAAAAATACCTTTTGTAGACCTTTTAGCTACTTATTGGAACCAGAAGGAAAGTCAATAAGTGACTTTTTGACCTTTGGGAGGAAAATTTGTTCAGTAGGTCAAATATGGACTTCTTGTACAGCCATAACATGTAAAAAAAAACACAAAACAAATGTAAACCTTTTGTAGACCTTTTAGCTACTTATTGGAACCAGAAGGAAAGTCAATAAGTGACTTTTTGACCTTTGGGAGAAAAATTTGTTCAGTAGGTCAAATATGGACTTCTGTACTGCCATAATATGTATAAAAAAAATAAATAAAAAAAAAATAAAAAAAAATGTTTTACCTTTTGTAGACCTTTTAGCTACTTGTTGGAATCAGAAGGAAAGTCAATAAGTGACTTTTTGACCTTTGGGAAAAAAATTTGTTCAGTAGATCAAATATGGACTTCTGTACAGCCATAATATGTAAAAAAAAAAAAAAAAAAAAAAATTACAAAAAAAAAAATTAAAACTTTTGTAGACCTTTTAGGTACTTATTGGAAACATAAGGAAAGTCAATGAGTGACTTTTTGACCTTTGGGAGAAATATTTGTTCAGTAGGTCAAATATGGACTTCTGTACTGCCATAATATGTATAAAAAAATAAATAAATAAAAAATAAAAAATAAATTAATCTTTTGTAGACCTTTTAGCTACTTCTTGGAACCAGAAGGAAAGTTAATAAGTAGCTAAAAAAAAATTTTTTTAACCCTGTGTAGACCTTTTAGGTACTTATTGGAAACATAAGGAAAGTCAATGAGTGACTTTTTGACCTTTGTGACAAAAATTTGTTCAGTAGGTCAAATATGCACTTTGTACAGCCATAATATGTATAAAAAAATAAAAAAAAATAAAAAAAATTTTTTACCTTTTGTAGACCTTTTAGCTACTTATTGGAATCAGAAGGAAAGTCAATAAGTGACTTTTTGACCTTTGGGAAAAAAAATTGTTCAGTAGATCAAATATGGACTTCTGTACAGCCATAATATGTAAAAAAAAAAAAAAACACAAAACAAATTTAAACCTTTTGTAGACCTTTTAGCTACTTATTGGAACCAGAAGGAAAGTCAATAAGTGACTTTTTGACCTTTAGGAGGAAAATTTGTTCAGTAGGTCAAATATGGACTTCTGTACTGCCATAATATGTAAAAAAAAAAAAAAAAAAAAAAAAAAAAAAAAAATGTGTAGACCTTTTAGCTACTTATTGGAACCAGAAGGAAAGTCAATAAGTGACTTTTTGACCTTTGTGACAAAAAATTTGTTCAGTAGGTCAAATATGGACTTTGTACAGCCATAATATGTATAAAAAAATTAAAAAAAAATTAAAAAAAAATGTTTTACCTTTTGTAGACATTTTAGCTACTTATTGGAATCAGAAGGAAAGTCAATAAGTGACTTTTTGACCTTTGGGAAAAAAAATTGTTCAGTAGATCAAATATGGACTTCTGTACAGCCATAATATGTAAAAAAAAAAAAAAAAAACACAAAACAAATTTAAACCTTTTGTAGACCTTTTAGCTACTTATTGGAACCAGAAGGAAAGTCAATAAGTGACTTTTTGACCTTTGGGAGAGAAATTTGTTCAGTAGGTCAAATATGGACTTCTGTACTGCCATAATATGTATAAAAAAATAAATAAAAAAAAATAAAAAATAAAATGTTTTACCTTTTGTAGACCTTTTAGCTACTTATTGGAATCAGAAGGAAAGTCAATAAGTGACTTTTTGACCTTTGGGAAAAAAATTTGTTCAGTAGATCAAATATGGACTTCTGTACTGCCATAATATGTAAAAAAAAAAAAAAATAAAAAAAATAAAAAAAAAAATTAAAACTTTTGTAGACCTTTTAGGTACTTATTGGAAACATAAGGAAAGTCAATGAGTGACTTTTTGACCTTTGGGAGAAAAATTTGTTCAGTAGGTCAAATATGGACTTCTGTACTGCCATAATATGTATAAAAAAATAAATAAATAAAAAATAAAAAATAAATTAATCTTTTGTAGACCTTTTAGCTACTTCTTGGAACCAGAAGGAAAGTTAATAAGTAGCTAAAAAAAAATTTTTTTAACCCTGTGTAGACCTTTTAGGTACTTATTGGAAACATAAGGAAAGTCAATGAGTGACTTTTTGACCTTTGTGACAAAAATTTGTTCAGTAGGTCAAATATGCACTTTGTACAGCCATAATATGTATAAAAAAATTTAAAAAAATAACAAATTTTTTTTACCTTTTGTAGACCTTTTAGCTACTTATTGGAATCAGAAGGAAAGTCAATAAGTGACTTTTTGACCTTTGGGAAAAAAATTTGTTCAGTAGATCAAATATGGACTTCTGTACAGCCATAATATGTAAAAAAAAAAAAAAAAAAAAAAAAATTACAAAAAAAAAAATTTAAAACTTTTGTAGACCTTTTAGCTACTTATTGGAACCAGAAGGAAAGTCAATAAGTGACTTTTTGACCTTTGTGACAAAAAATTTGTTCAGTAGGTCAAATATGGACTTTGTACAGCCATAATATGTATAAAAAAATAAAAAAAAAATAAAAAAAAATGTTTTACCTTTTGTAGACATTTTAGCTACTTATTGGAATCAGAAGGAAAGTCAATAAGTGACTTTTTGACCTTTGGTAAAAAAATTTGTTCAGTAGATCAAATATGGACTTCTGTACAGCCATAATATGTAAAAAAAAAAAAAAACACAAAACAAATTTAAACCTTTTGTAGACCTTTTAGCTACTTATTGGAACCAGAAGGAAAGTCAATAAGTGACTTTTTGACCTTTGGGAGAAAAATTTGTTCAGTAGGTCAAATATGGACTTCTTGTACAGCCATAATATGTAAAAAAAAAAAAAAAAAAATTACCTTTTGTAGACCTTTTAGCTACTTATTGGAATCAGAAGGAAAGTCAATAAGTGACTTTTTGACCTTTGGGAGGAAAATTTGTTCAGTTGGTCACATATGGACTTTGTACAGCCATAATATGTAAAAAAAAAAAAAAAAAAAACCTTTTGTAGACCTTTTAGCTACTTATTGGAACCAGAAGGAAAGTCAATAAGTGACTTTTTGACCTTTGGGAGGAAAATTTGTTCAGTAGGTCAAATATGGACTTCTTGTACAGCCATAACATGTATAAAAAAAACACAAAACAAATGTAAACCTTTTGTAGACCTTTTAGCTACTTATTGGAACCAGAAGGAAAGTCAATAAGTGACTTTTTGACCTTTGGGAGAAAAATTTGTTCAGTAGGTCAAATATGGACTTCTGTACTGCCATAATATGTATAAAAAAAATAAATAAAAAAAAAATAAAAAAAAATGTTTTACCTTTTGTAGACCTTTTAGCTACTTGTTGGAATCAGAAGGAAAGTCAATAAGTGACTTTTTGACCTTTGGGAAAAAAATTTGTTCAGTAGATCAAATATGGACTTCTGTACAGCCATAATATGTAAAAAAAAAAAAAAAAAAAAAAAATTACAAAAAAAAAAATTAAAACTTTTGTAGACCTTTTAGGTACTTATTGGAAACATAAGGAAAGTCAATGAGTGACTTTTTGACCTTTGGGAGAAATATTTGTTCAGTAGGTCAAATATGGACTTCTGTACTGCCATAATATGTATAAAAAAATAAATAAATAAAAAATAAAAAATAAATTAATCTTTTGTAGACCTTTTAGCTACTTCTTGGAACCAGAAGGAAAGTTAATAAGTAGCTAAAAAAAAATTTTTTTAACCCTGTGTAGACCTTTTAGGTACTTATTGGAAACATAAGGAAAGTCAATGAGTGACTTTTTGACCTTTGTGACAAAAATTTGTTCAGTAGGTCAAATATGCACTTTGTACAGCCATAATATGTATAAAAAAATAAAAAAAAATAAAAAAATTTTTTTACCTTTTGTAGACCTTTTAGCTACTTATTGGAATCAGAAGGAAAGTCAATAAGTGACTTTTTGACCTTTGGGAAAAAAATTTGTTCAGTAGATCAAATATGGACTTCTGTACAGCCATAATATGTAAAAAAAAAAAAAAACACAAAACAAATTTAAACCTTTTGTAGACCTTTTAGCTACTTATTGGAACCAGAAGGAAAGTCAAT